>NW_028134756.1:0-90070 GCF_964662115.1 Mustela nivalis | reverse complement strand
GAGTAAAAGTGAATGGAAATAGACCACACTTAATCCAGTTCCTAAAATGAGGAAAATATAGGTGTTATAATGGGACAAATACAACTGTCATTATTTGCTGATAATTAGGAATGCAGATGGGTGTTTTGGAATGGTAGAATGAGGAGCTCAGCAGATTTTTTTTTTTTTTTTTTTTTTTGGAAAAACAACCATTTTACTGGAGAAAATTATAATACACACACACACACACACATCCCGTAAAGTATCTGGAGATCATCTTGAGTGCATACAGCAAATGGAGAACCATCCATTCATGAGATCTACTAAGTCTCAGTAAGAAGAGCAGAATCCTGTGGTGTTTATGCCGCATTTGCTTCCCCACCCCTTCCACCTTTATCTTATGGAAGTTTAAATACAGGCACTATACTCTGGATAGGTGCATCCAACAAGACAGGGGGCTCCTTTCCCCTCAAATCCTAATCTAAGGCTCTAGTTTCACTGGGAGGGGCAGGCTGCTGGCATTTCAAATAAAGTCAGTCTTTTCAGGCAGAACTGTGGAGACCTTTAACCCTATGACCTACCTACTTTACCCTGGGGAGAAACAGGAACTGGGAGGGAGACAGTGGCTTTCTACTTCTTCCAGGGTGAATCTGCTCTATGAGCTGAAAATGGAGGGATAGTAGTCCCTGGTCCTGTAGCTTGCCCTTCCTCGTACGAGACCTTCACCCACAGGTAACCCTTGACAGGGGTTACTGGGGCCCCAGTGTTTATGGCCTACTGTACTTAGAGTAAGTTCTTACCCTGTGAGTAGGGGCTGCATGAAGAACAAGCCTCTGTCCTCTCATTGCACTTATTTTGACCAGAGCTTGTGCAACATGGGAGTGAGGGTAGTGATGATGAGATCGGATTATAAGAACTTAAGGTAGGGGCTCCTGGGTGTCTCAGTGGGTTACACCTCTGCCTTCAGCTCAAGTCATGATCTCAGGGTCCTGGGACTGAGCCACCCACGCCTTGTGCTTTCTACTCAGCAGGGAGCCTGCTTCCCCCCTCTCTCTGCCTGCCTCTCTGCTTATCTATGATCTCTCCTCTGTCAAATAAATAAATAAAATCTTAAAAAAAATACTAAGGCACTCTTCAGCTATGAGCAAGTGATCCTAGACTGTAATTCACATGAAAATAAAAGCACCAGTAAAGGTAATTTTGTAATTACAAAAGACAGTGAAATTGCATATTTCTTCTCTTAATTGATTTAAAAAGCAATTGCATAAAACAATATGTATATATAGAGAGAAATGTAATTATTTAATAATAGCATAGAGGAAGTGAGAATAAAACTGTATTAGATGAAGATTATTGACACCAGATGCTAAGTTGAATCTATTAGAAAAAAGGAAAATAATCAGAAATGGTAAATAAGATGGCTATATAACAAACTCTACAGATGCAAGTGTATACTTTATCATGTTTCTTCTTTCGGCTTTCTTATAATGTATAAGATTATATTAATAATAATTAAACAATGTGTTGAGTTTTTAACATATATATATCATACATATAAAAACAACAACACAAAAATCAGAGGAAATGGAGCTATGTAGGAGTAAAGTCCAAGAACAACAACTGAAAATATATTTTTTATATATAAATATAATTTAAAAAATTACTCTAGAAACTCAAATGTTATATTAGAAAACGTGCACTTAATATAAGTGAAGTAAGTAAACAAAAACAGAAGAATAAAAAAGTATGAATTTAAAATTTTTAAAATTTAAAAATATTTAAAAATATATTTTAAAAATATTTTAAAAAGCAAATGGATGTAAATCTAACCATATGAATGACAGTAAATTGGACTGAATTAAATAATTTAATTAAAGGCAGAGATTATCAGATTAGTAAAAAAAAAAGGAAGATGTTACCTACCATATACTTTTTACAAAGACACCGTTAGATTCAGGGATGCAAATAGGTTGAATGTAAAATGATTGGAAAGAGATTAACACATAAACAGCTAACATTAGTGTGCCAAACTATCTATATGAACAAATGTTGCCAGAAATAAATAAGGGTATTACATAATGATAAAATGGTCAAAGCATTGGGAAGATATTAACAAGAACATAAAAACAGAGCCTCAAATAAGGTCAGCATATGGAATATAGTCGATGTTATTATAATAATGACTCTGGTGACAGAGTGTAGCTACATCTGTGGTGAGCACAGCATAATGTATAGAATTATCAAATCACCAAGTTGTTCACCTGAAACTAATGTAACATTATGTGTCAACTATACTTCAGTTAAAAAAAAATCTCCAGGGACGCCTGGGTGGCTCAGTTGGTTAAGCAGCTGCCTTCGGCTCAGGTCATGGTCCCAGCGTCCTGGGATCGAGTCCCACATCGGGCTCCTTGCTCCGCAGGGAGCCTGCTTCTCCCTCTGACTCTGCCTTCCACTCTGTCTGCCTGTGCTCGCTCTCGCTCTCTCTCTGACAAATAAATAAATAAAATCTTAAAAAAAAAAAAATCTCCAAAATACATAAAGCAAAAACAGAATTGAAGAGAGAAATACACAACTCAACAATAATATTTGGAGTCTCCAATGCCCACTTTTAATAATGAATAGAACAAATAGAAATCAATAGGGAAATAGAAGACTTAAACAGCAGTATAAATCAATTAAACCTAACAATTGTCCCTGGAATGCTCATTCCAAAACAGCAAAATGCACATCTTTCTCATGAGCACCTGAAACATTCCCCAAGAAAAACCACATCCTAGACCAGAAAACAAGACTCAATAAATTTAAAAGGATTGAAATCATGCAATGTATAATCTTTAACAACAATATAATTGAGTTAGAAATCAATTGTATACATAAAAAAACCCAATAAAGTCTGTTTTTAAAAAGTAATGTGTGACTTTTCCATGGTTCTTGGCCATAAGGTTAATATTTAATAATTAACTACTTTTAAATACCAATGGAAGATCAGTTAAAATTAAAATTTTCTTAAAGATACAATGTATAAATTCTTATTCTAGGTTAGATAGGATAAACATTCTTCACTCTTTCTTTCCTAACTCATTACAGCAATAAAAAACATAGGCAGAATGTCTGGAATACCTATTTGAAGACACTGAAAATTAAATAGCAACAGCTAGATTGAGAAAGAACACCAAAATTTGAAGTACTACACATAGTCAAGGAATTTACCATTGTTTTTCTTCCAGGATCTTCTGACCTAAATTCAACACAAGTTGAAACCTGGAAGTCAGCACTATTTTT
This sequence comes from Mustela nivalis, assembly GCF_964662115.1. Taxonomy (NCBI): domain Eukaryota; kingdom Metazoa; phylum Chordata; class Mammalia; order Carnivora; family Mustelidae; genus Mustela; species Mustela nivalis. The sequence continues at coordinate 86,809 of NW_028134756.1, read as the reverse complement.
CAGACAATGAGAGCTCCTAAAATAAGCCGTCTAGTCTGGCTTGAGGCATTGGAAAAGAACTAATTCATAGAAAGGACAAAATCTCCCATTTCTTCCCCCCATTTCTTTTATTCTCTCACATCTGAGTCCCTTTATGAATCAAGTGTATCTCTGTATAATATAAATATATATTGGAAAACAGAAAAGTGTGAAAACATCATTTAAAATAAGTCTAAAATTGAAAGACTCAGGAATCAAAGTAACAAAATATGCACAGTGTCAGTTTATAGAAAACTAAAAATGTGATAAAATAAATAAAAAAGAACATAAAAATGAAGAGTTACATTGTGTTCATCAAATGGAAGTGTCATGTAGTAAACATAAAAATTATCCATAAATTGATACATAATTTTAATGGAAAACAAATCCAAATGCCAGAAGGATTTTTGTAGATATGGACAAGTGATTCTACAATTTATTGGAAAGGTAGAGGAACTAGACTATCCAAATTCTGGATAATTATGATAAAGTTTTAGTTTTAGTTTTATCTTCTGATAATTTTGGTAAATGAAGAACTGTTCTATGATCTTATTATGTTGATAATTACACAAATGTATATGTGTTTAAAATTCATGGAACTATATATCCACAGAAAGAGTTACTGTATGATAGATACAGAAATCAAATATAATATCAAATACCTAAGGAACTCCCAACAAAAGATGCATATAACTCTATAGCTAACTATAAACCATTATTGAGAGAATTAAGAGCCCTAAGTAAAGGTTGTTGTTTTCTATGTTCATGGATATGGAAGACTCCATTTTGGAAACAAGCAAGTATCCATTAATCTGTAGAGTCAATGCAATCCCTATCAAAATCCTATCAGTTTTTGTTTTTTAAAAAATTATAAGCTAACCCTAAAATGTATGTAATAGGCACATAACCAGAAATGGCCAGCATACTTTTTCTGTTTGATTGAGTATAGCTCACACACAATGTTACATTAGTTTCAAGTGTACAATTTAGTGATTTGATAAGTTTATACATTATGCTGTGTTTACCACAAGTGTAGGTACCATCTGTCCCAATACATTATTATTACAATATTATTGGCTATATCCCTTATTCTGTGCCTTTTATTCCTGTGACTTATTCATTCCATAACAGGAAGTCTGGATCTCCCAATCCTGCTCACCAATTTTGTCCAGCCCACCACCCCCGTATTTTTTTCACTCCCATACTTTTGAATAAAAAGAACAAGTTGGAGGGACTTGCTCTACTAGGTATCAGTATTTATTAGAAAGCTATAATGGTTAGGATAGTGGCATCTGTGTCAAGGTACACTAACAGGTCAGTGGAAGAGATTCAAGAGTCTGGAAAAAAGGCCTAGGCATAGATAGACACTAGGTTTATGAAAAGATTAGTAATGACAGCAGAGATAAAAATGTGACCCTTTTAATCAGTAGTGTTGGGATAACTGTATGGCAATATGAGAAGAAAACTTAACATCTGTCTCACACAAAACCCAATTCTGATAGATTATAGACTAAAATATGAATGACAAATCAATAAAAGTTCTGGACATAAATAAATGGAGATAATCCCATTAGTGTTATAGTCCTGGAGAATTGACTGATTGGAACCTAAATTTGAAGCATTCTCATCAAACACATTCTTTCTCTTCTTATGATGACAGATACAAGTCATATTACATTTATGCACAGAAATCCTTTTATCCTATGAAATCATGTGCTTTAAAATAATTTTGGTAATATTGACCATTTTTATTTATTCATTATTAAAATGTTGAGACTTTTCAAATAATAAAATGGTCTTAGATCTACACAATGGACCTTAGATCATATGCAGACTATACAAATGTATATATCACTGGACTTCTGAAATTTTTCAGCATGCACTCTTTTTTGCAGTTCAAACTTGATTTGACTTTTTTTTTTTTTTTAAAGATTTTATTTATTTATTTGTTAGAGAGAGAGAGTGCGCGTGGGAGCACAGGCAGACAGAGTGGCAGGCAGAGGCAGAGGGAGAAGCAGGCTCCCTGCGGAGCAAGGGATTCTGGGATCATGCCCTGAGCCGAAGGCAGCTGTTTAACAAACTGAGCCAGCCAAGTGTCCCTCTGATTAGACTTTTTTGAAAACATCCAAATTCTGATTTTTGTAGTTGTAGCATTCTCATTTTAAAACATTACCTATAGTGAGTTCTTTTTAAAAATTTTGTTTAATCCACTTTGACAACTTCAAATGATATTTTATTTATAATTATATTTTGTAAATTACATTCACTTATTCTGCTTTCTAATTCATTAGTATTTTCAGAAAAAAAATTCTGAAAATGGTTTGGCTGTCTCTAATTCAAAAGAAAGTATATCTTCACTGAACCATCTTTTGGATAGAAAATTCAGAAAGTCATGAACTCTACCTCATAGGGCAGTTGGACAGATTAAAAAATAACATTTGTCAAATAATTGTAACACTTGGGATGTATGAGTGCACAGTAAACTAATTACTTACTGGTGCATTAAAATGTCTAAGATTATAATCCAGGATTTTATTCAATGTCTTCAACCTGGGTATATTTCTCATGTGAGAGAAATTCCTCTGATTGATGAGGAATTTAGTTTGTTTTAGAGAGTAGAGCTTTCAGCATGACCTCTAACTTCCACCTGAACTATAGCTGTCAAACAAGGAGTGTTATTTTATGAAGTGATGTTTTCCATCTCTACTAGTTTATATGAGAAAGTGGTGATTTTCAAACAACTCCTTTTTTAAAAAAAATACCAGTTTCCAAATTAAAATCACTTCTTACATAGTGTACCTTGACACAGGGGTTAAAGGGGTAGGAGAAGAATAAATGAATCCAAAATGTTTAAATAGAGGAAGATTAACGATATCTCAGAAATTTCCTGCGGTGTCACAGAGTACGATCTATCTAGGAACAAAACAAAACAAAACAAGACACCTCTTTTCTGTGAACCCTAATCCCCGAGTTTATAAAGTTTGTTCTCCCTTGGTTTGCTTATTTTAAACTTTCTAGGTCAGAGGTCCTAAACTTTGATGTGTTTTGGAGTTCGTCTCCATTTTTGTAATTGTTTTCCAGGTCCTTCCTCCATATCCTGCTTCAACCCTTCCCTTTAGTTAAGTGCTGGTTCATGTTCTTACCATGCACCCGTCCTCTCAGCCTGACACTGAAAACTTGACCCCTCCTCCCTCTTCACTGTGGCACCCATTCTGAGGATGTGGTATCTTCTGTAAGGCTTGAAAAGTGTCTACACAGCTTTCCAGTACCACTGTGGGGACTGCTTTCCAATCTGAGAATGAGGTCAACAGTTTCTCTTCTGGCTAGCTCAGGCTAACACTCTGTATGCCCCAGTTTGCATAGTGGCCTCATGGGACCCAAGCATGGGAATCAGCTGTCATTTTCTGTGTTAGCCACCATTTGTCTTAGATTCTTCTTCATTATTCCAGATTCATCCAGACTTCCTTCAGAAGTGCCTTGTGTTCATTGAGAATCCCCACTAGTGCAAAGTTATTTAGAGACCTGAAAAGGCTAAGGACTTGCTATGTTATTTCTAAATATTAAAAAAAAAAAAAAATCCATCAACAGATGAATGGATAAAGAAGATATGGTATATATACACAATGGAATACTATGCAGCCATCAAAAGAAATGAAATCTTGCCATTTGCGATGATGTAGATGGAACTAGAGGGTATCATGCTTAGCGAAATAAGTGAAACGGAGAAAGACAACTATCATATGATCCCCCTGTTATGAGGAAGTGGAGATGCAACATGGGGGGTTAAAGGGGTAGGAGAAGAATAAATGAACAAGATGGGTTGGGAGGTAGACAAACCATAAGTCACTCTTAATCTCACAAAACAAACTGAGGATTGCTGGGGGGAGGGGGGTTAGGAGAAGGGGGGTGGGGTTATGGACATTAGGGAGGGTATGTGCTATGGTGAGTGCTGTGAAGTGTGTAAACCTGGCGATTCACAGACTTGTACCCCTGGAGACAAAAATATATTATATGTTTATAAAAAATAAAAAATTAATTTTAAAAAAAGCAATAGTTTTGTCTGAAGATAAAATGTGATTCGGCAATAAACTTTGACCAGGAATGGTCACCAACTGTGACCAACTTCATGCTGGTATCGGCTGTACAACGAAACATTTTGTATGAACTTACATTTTCTCATGGAATGGTCAAACACTTTCAGGCTAAAAAAAGTTATTGAGAAGTCTCCTTGTTAAATTACAGATCTTTTTTCTCTGTTCTCACCACAGGAATAAAATGTAATGATGTGATGGAATGGAGGTGCTAGCTAAAGCAATGGTAATGATCACTTGCAATATATATGTGTCATACATTGTATATCTTAAAACTTAACACAGTGAATATGTTAATGATATCTTGATAAACTTGGAAAAAAGATTTCCCCCCATCCTTTGCTCATCCAGTTTAAATAGAGTATTGTTAACATAATTTGCAATACATTTTAACATGCACTGTGTTAAAACAACAACAACAACAGCACTATGAAATCTGGAATCCTGATTTTTATGGTTGCTGATAAGAGAAAGAGCTCGAGTCAATTCTTCAAGAGTAAAATCAAATAACACAAAGTAAAAACCTTGCTTATGTAAGCACCTAATACAGCTTCCTTTACAAAGTTTTACTAGACCATTTTACATTCTAAAATTCTCACAATTCCCTTTTGGGTGGTGATGAGTACTTCTGAGTAATGCCTAAAAGGAAATTACTTCATCATTCTGGAAAGAAGCTCAAAGCAGGGATCTCCCAGGGGCCTATTTACAGAGGTAAATATTAAAAATATAACCCAGTACAGAATTATAATAGTTCTCTCTATACACAGGAAAGTTATATTATTTTTTTTTCCCACCTTCCACTGTTACCTTTATAGAGCCTCCTATAAAGCAAGGTCCCAAAGGGACATTTACATGTTTATAGTCACCTCTAATTGTAAAGGTCCCCTAGGGTAACACAAAGCCTTCTGTTGGAAAGGAGGACAATACTGTATGTTCTACCTCCTTCTTCCTTCCTCTACCTTGGAACATTATGTGGATTCTCTAAATCACTGATGAGGCCCCAGGAGCTAAAAAGGTTTTATTTCATATTGGTCAGAAGTTCTGTTTGTCCTTTATTGTGGTGCTGCCCCGGGAATGCTGCAGAATGTTGAGTCAGATGGTGACTCAATTCATTTCATGTTACTTTACCTGGAAGGATTTTATATCTCTGTAATAAATCCTTTTTAGAATGTATTTAGCTTTTGCACATATGAAGGCAATTCCTAGAATGGGGACTAGCACCCCCTTTAATTAATGAGGAAAGGTGAATACTACCACAGGCTGGGTGTTTGCTGCCAGAAAATTTAGGGATTTACTGAGCTGTCTTAGAACCTAGGCAAGCACCTAGACATCTACAGATGACATGGTTTTCTTTAAATATCACTATGCAAAGGTGTACTTTACAGTGGGAAAGCATATCATTTGCATTATTTTTCAAAATTGACAGTAAATTTTGTTTTGCATAAGTGCAAGCACTAATGAACTAGAAATTTTTGTAGACATTGTGACTACCTTCATTCTCTTAACATTCTCTACATATTCAAGAACTTTAATGGCCTTTGTCAATGTGCAGGGATATGAAAAGAAAGCCACGCTGCCATGACTATTTGTAAAATGTGATACTTACTTCATATTGTCACTTCTTCCATGGCCAGGTATACTCTTTCACAAATTAGTATATTGATACAATTGTTTATATATTTACTAGTTACATACATGTAATATGCATTTGAATAATAGACATTATTTGTATAATGTATATTTGTATAAATTTTATATTTGTACTTTTGTATAATTTGTATATATTTTTTTATATTTTCTATATTTTGTATATACTTGTATATTTTATATAATTTGTATTTTTGTATAATATTTTGTATATTTGTATAAATTTGTATAAACATACATAGACTAAGCTTTCAAATAGTTTTTAAACTAGGGCTATATGAGCTGACTAAATTATTTCTTAAAAACAAATGGCATGGAGGACATGGGGAGTTAGAGAGGAGAAGGGGGTTGGGGGATATTGGAAGGGGAGGTGAATCATGAGAGACTATGGACTGTGAAAAACAATCTGAGGGGTTTGAAGTGGCGGTGGGGAGGGTGGGAGGTGGGGTACCAGGTGGTGGGTATTATAGAGGGCACGGATTGCATGGAGCACTGGGTGTGGTGAAAAAATAATGAATACTGTTATGCTGAAAATAAATAAATTTAATTTTTAAAAAATGGCCCTGGGCCACCTGGGTGGCTCAGTGGGTTAAGCCTCTGCCTTCGGCTCAGGTCATGATCCCGGGGTCTGGGGATCGAGCCCCGCATCGGGCTCTCTGCTCAGCAGGGAGCCTGCTTCCTTTCCTCTCTCTCTGCCTCTCTGCCTCCCTGTGATTTCTGTCTGTCAAAATCTTTAAAAAAAAAATGGCCCTAATTTGTTAAATGCAAACTATATGTTTCTATGGTGCAATTAAAATGATATATGAATCATTATTTTTCCAATTTGCATAGCTAATCTTTGGCATGAAGAGGTGTTGTAGTATGCCCAAGTTTTCATTACCCTAAGTAGTGATGTGGGATATAAACCCAGGCAGGCTGACTCTAGGTTATGCTTCCATCAGGACACACCGTGAGTGGAAGCAGAAAGAGTGATAGAAGCAATGGGCTTTGCAGTTCTTCCCTTAGAACAACATGAGAATATGAGGCTAATAAGTTTGAGAAAATGGTCAGACCTAGGCTATGATGCTTTCTCAGTCCCTGGTGCTGTCAGTCATGAAGTTGCTTGGGATGGACCCATTTTTTAAAAGAAATCTGGGTATAGGGAATCATCTTTGAAAGGTACCACCTCTGTTTTCATGTTGCACTGTGCTCCAGACATGTTATGATCCCAGAATCATTCCCAGTTCTGCCATTTGGAAGGCACTCAATACTGTTTTTGAGGACTAGAATCATACAGATATAATAATTGTTAACACACATTTCTTGTATTATCTGTAATGGAACAAAGTAAAATTTGTAAACCATTTTTTTAAAGTTTTTATTTCAATTCTAGTTAGTTGATTTCAGGAGTTGAACTTAGTGATTCAGCACTTATATATAATACTCATTCATCACTTATATATAATACTTATATATAATACCCAGTGCTCCTCACAACAAGTGCCCTCCTTAATACCCAACACCCATTTATAATCTGGCTTTTTTTTTAAGTTAACATATACTGTATTATTAATTTCAGGATAGAGTTTGGTGATTCATCAGCTGTAAATAAGACCCGTTACATGAAGTGCCCTCCTTAATGCCCTTCAACCAATTAACTCCACTCACTTTCCCTCCCACAACCCTCAATTTGTTTCCTACAGTTAATAATCTCTTATGGTTTGCCTCTATTTCTGTTTTATTTATTTTTTCTTCCCTTCTTCTATGTTTATCAGTTTTGTTTCTTAAATTTCACACAAGAGTGACATCATATGGACTTATTTCACTTAGTATACTAAATTCTAGCTCCATGTCATTGCAAATGGCAAGATTTCATTCTTTTTGATAGTTGAGTAATATTACATTGTATATACATATAACATTGTTCTTCACCTATTCATCCATCAATGGGCATCTGGGACTTTTTGCATATCTTGGATGCTGTGGACATTGCTGCTCTAAACATTAGGGAGCATGTGCCTCTTCGAATCACTGCTTTTTTACCCTTTGGATGAATACCTAGCAGTGTAAGTTTTGGGTCATAAGATGTAAACCATTTTTGAAATTTCAAAGATAAAAGTTCCTGATGAGTATCTAGTCATCAAGGGGTGACAAATGGAAACTATTTCTATGGCAGTCCCTCTTTACTTTGGATATGCATGTGCCGTTGATGTTCTCTCTAGTGGGATGTTTGCATTTTTATGTTTTTATGTTTCTGATTTTACTTGTGACTGTGATTCTCTTTGCTGTCTTTTCATCATAATACCAACTTCTTCAAATCTGGATGAGACTACAATGGCATTTTCATCATTTGATTCCAATCTGTTTATGAAAATAGAAAAAAATAGCAATTTTTAGATAGTGGAAGGCTATATTCCATTTTCAAGTAAAAGTATTATGATATATTTGCAGTCCATACAGAAATTCCAATTTCCAAGAGGCAAGATGGCAGAAGAGAAGGGGACCTCATTTCATCTGGTCCCTTGAATTTATCTAGATAACTATCAAATCATTCTGTACACCTATGAATTCAACCAGAGATGTAAAAAAAGATTTGTTGGGATTCTACAAATAGAAAAACAATAAATTTTTCCAATGTAGGGGGTGCAGAGAAGTGAATCTGAGGGGCTGTATTGGAAGATAAATGGTAGGGGGTATAGGGGAGCCTCCATAACCTGGCTACTGGAAAATGATATAGCCCCAGACTGCAAGATTGGAACTTTTAGAAGTCTGCTTCAGTGAGAAATGTCCCTGCCCAAGAGGTGATCAGACGAAGTGGGGCAGAATCCTAGGAGGGACAGTGTGGTCTCAGGATCCCCAGGGTCACAGAAAGAACAGGGGTGCCTGATCCAAATTTCCCAAGCACTGGAGCAGGGAAACCAGCTATTGTCAGGGAGCCCAGAAGGGGGTTCTCAGATCAATTTGCCATAAACCCTGAACCCCAGCAGGATCAGGGAACTGCTGTCCATGTAGGGGCCCTACAAAGGGAAGAAACACATTGACACTCCACCTTCCCTGGGAGGATCAGTACAGGCATGTACTATAGGAATCTGCAGAGTTTGGCACACACAGATTGAAAATTGCTTTTCCCTGCTGACTCCCTGAAGAGAGGAGGCCAGGAACTTTGAGCTCCAGGGCTAGAGATCAGGTGTGGCCAATTTTATTTTCATCCTCTAAAGAGAAGTGGAAAGCCTTCAGGGAACAAAAGCCTCATAAAGCAACCCCAAGCAACTTACACTGAACCCAGCTCACTGGCAAAGGGTGGTACAACTCCCAGGCAAAGATACCTGAAACTCAGCTCATCAGGCCCCTCCCTCAGAAGACCAGCTGGAACAGCAGGTGAATATCAAGTTTATGGAGCCTACTAAACTTCAGAACTCCAAGCCTAAGGGAAAATAGTATATAGAATTCAAGGGATTTTTTTCATGATTCTTTTATATTTCAGTTTAAAATTTTCCTTTTCCCTTTTTCCTTCTTTTCACTAGTTTCTTATTTTGTGAACTCTTTGTTTTGAACTCTTTTTTTTAAACTTACACTCTTACATTTACATTTTATAGATATATTCTTCATTTTTGGCTTCTTTTCACTGTGTTCAATTTCATATATATATATAATATATTTGCTTTCTTTACAAATTTGGGATTTAGTGTTTTCTAACAAGTAGACTAAAATACCTAGGACCTAGGACCAAGTGGATCACCCTGTTTTGTCCAAGTGAACATTATATGTTTCTCTCCCCTCCCCCCTTTTATCTTTTTCTTTATTTTTTTGGTTTCTTACCTCTTCGGATTTGCCTAATGTGTATTTCGCTGGGTCATGTTGATATTTTTTATTCTGCTCTCTTGTTCATCCATTCTTCTCTGGCCAAAATGACTAGGAGGAGAAGGAAAGAACCAGAAGTAAATTTCTCTACCACAGATCTAGTCAGTATGGATATAAGTAAAGTGTCAGAGCTGGAATTCAGAATAATGATTATAAAGTTACTAGATGGGTTGAAAAAAGTCATAAGAAACACCAGAGAATCTCTTAGTACAGAAATAAAATTTTATGATGCTGAAGTTAAAAATGACTTAACAGAGAGAGATGCAGTCTAAAATAGATCCTCTAACAACTCGGATAAATGACACAGAAGAAAAAGTCCATGACATAGAAGACAAGATGATGGAAATGAAGGGTTCTGAGGAAAAGAGAGAAAAGCAACTAATGGACCATTAGGGAAGGCTTTGAGAAAGCATCGATATCATAAAGTGAAACAATATTAGAATCACTGGGGTCCTGGAGGAAGAAGAAAGAGAGAAGGGGACAGAAGAAATATTTGAGCAAATCATAACTGAGAACATTCTTAATCTGGGGAAAGAAACAGGCAATCAATCCCGAGAGGTAGAGAGAATCCCCCCTCAAAATCAATAAAAATAGATCAACACCCCAACATATAATAGTGAAACTTGAAAATTTCAGAGATGAAAAGAAAATCCTAAAAGCATCTCAAGACAAGTGGTTCTTAAGCTACAGGAGTAGGGTCATCAGACTGGCAGCAGACCTATCCACAGAGAGTTGGCAGGTCAGAAAAGGGTGGCATGATATATTCAGGGTACTAAATGAGAAAAATAGGCAGCCAAGAATACTTTATCCAGTAAGGTTGACATTCAGAATGGAAGGAGAGATAAAGAACTTCCTGGACAAACAGGAACTAAAAGAATTTCCAACCCTGGAGAAATATTAAAGGGGATCCTGTAAGTGAAGAGAGCCAAAAGTAACATAGTCTAAAAAGAAACAATCTACAGAACAGGGACTGTACAGATAATACAAGGGCACTAACTTCTTATCTTTCAGTAGTTACTCTGAATATAAATGGGCTACATGCTTCAATCAAAAGAGACAGAGTATCAGATTGGATAAAAAAGCAAGAATCATCTATATGCGGTCTACAAGATACTCATTTCAGACCTAAAGACATACCCAGATTGACAGTGAGGGGGTGGAGAACAATTTATCATGCTGATGGACATCAAAAGAAAGCTGGAGTAGCAATATTCATATTAGAAAAATTAGTTTTTTTAATGTGTACAATTTTAATGGTTTCCTGCAATTGGAAAAATACATGGCATATTGATCAATTAGTATCCTTTTTGTACTTATATTATAAAAGTTATGCTTTCGTTAATTATAAGTACTGAAGATTCCAAAATGGAATTTGTATCTAGGTAGTGCATTTTAATGTAAACAATTAAAACACATGAGAGATTATGGACTCCAGGAAACAAACTGAGAGTTTTAGAAGGGAGAGGGGTAGGAGGATGGGTGAGCCTGATGATGGTATTAAGGAGGGCATGGGTTGCATGAAGTGCTGGATGTTATGTGCAAACAATGAATCATGGAACACTTCATCCAAAACTAATGATGCGGGGTGCCTGGGTAGCTCAGAGTGTTAAGCCTCTGCCTTCGGCTCAGGTCATGATCTCAGGGTCCTGGGATCTAGCCCCGCATCAGGCTCTCTGCTCAGCAGGGAGCCTGCTTCCCCCCCCCCTCTCTGCCTGCCTCTCTCCCTACTTATGATCTCTCTTTCTCTGTCAAATGAGTAAATAAAATATTAAAAATAAAACCAATGATGCACTGTATTGTGACTAACAACATTAAAATAAAATAAAATAAAATAATATATAATTATGCACATATACATATAGAGTTCTAAAAATGACATAGGCTATTGATTCAGTCTGCAAGCCAGGTATATAATACAAATTAGTTTTAAACCAAAGGGATGAAGAGGGACACGACATCATACTTAAGGGGTCTATCCAACAAAAATATCTAACAATTATAAATATTTATATTCCTAACTTGGAAACAGCCTATTATATAAACCAGTTAATAACAAAATTAAAAAAAAATGTCAAAGATAATACAATAATAGTAGGGGAATTAAATACCCCACTCAGAGCAATGGACAGATCATTTAAGCAGAAGATCAACTAGGAAAGAAGGGCCTTAAATGATGCACTGGACCAGGCAGACTTCACAAATATATACAGAGCATATCCTAAAACAACAGAATACACATTCTTCTTAAGTACACATGAAACATTATCCAAAATAAATCACTTACAGGGTCACTCATGAGGTCTCAACCAGCACCAAATATTGGGATTATTCCCGCATATTTTCAGACCACAATGCTTTGAACTTGAACTTAATCACAAGAGGAAATTTGTAATGAAGTTAAACACTTGGAATTTAAAGAACACCCTACTAAAGAATGAATGGGTCAACCAGGAAATTAAAGAAGAATTTTAAAAAATTCATGGAAACAAATAAAAATGAAAACACAACTATTCTCAAGTTTTCATACAACTATGGTGGTCCTAAGAGGGAAGTACAAACCAATAAAAGCCTTTCTCAAAAAGTTAGAAAAAATTCTCAAATACACAATCTGTATATACTAATAAAGTTGCTGGAGAAAGAACAACAAATAAAGCCTCAACCAAGCAAGAAAAGAGAAATAAAGATTAGAGCAGAAATCAATGAAATAGAAACCAAAAGAATAGTAGAACAGATCGATGAAACTTGAAGCTGCTTCTTTGAAAAACTTAATATCAATTATAAACTCCTAGCCATACTTCTAAAAAAGAGAAAGGACTCCAATTAATAAAATTATGAATGAAAGAGGAGAGATCACAACCAATACCAAGGAAATACTAACAATTATAAGAATATATTATGAGCAAATATATGCTTACTAATTAGATCTGATAGAAATGGTTGCATTCCTGGAAATGTATAAACTATGAAAACTGAAACAGGAAGAATGGAAAACCTGAACAGACACATAACTGGTAAGGAAATTGAAGCAGTGATCAGAAATCTTCCAACAAACAGAGTTCAGGGTCAGAAGGCTTTCCAGGGGAATTCTACCAGTAATACCTATTCTTCTGAAACTTTATTTAAAAAAAAAAAAAGAAAGAAAGAAAAAAATGGAAGGAAAACTTCCAGACTCATTCTGTGAGGCCATCATTACCCTGATCCCTCAAAAAGAAAAAGGCCCTATCAAAAATGAGAATTACAGAATGATATAATCCTTTCAATTGATGCAGAAAAAGCATTTGGCTAAATGCAGTATCCTTTCTTGAATAAAACTCTCCATAGTGTAGGGATAGAGGGAGCACACCTCAATATCATAAAAGCCATCTATGAAAAGTGCACAGTAAATATCACTCTCAGTCGGGAATAATTGAGAGCTTTTCCTTTAAGGTCAGGAAAACAACAGAAATGCCCACTCTTTTACCACTGTTGTCCAACATAGTACTAGAAGTCCTAGCCTCAGCAATCAGACAACAAAAAGAAATAAAAAGCATCAGATGGCAAAGAAGAAGTCAAGTCTCACTCTTCACAGATGACATGATACTTTATATGGAAAATCCAATAGACTCCACCCCACAATTACTAGAACACATACAGGAATTCAGCAAAGTGGCAGGATATAAAATCAACCCACAGAAATCAGTTGTATTTCTGTACACTAACAACGAGACAGAAGAAAGAGAAATTAAAGAATTGATCCCATTCACAATTGCACCAAAACCCATAAGATACCTAGGAATAAACCTAACCAAAGAGGTAAAGGATGTATACTCTAGAAACTAGAGAACACTTAAGAAAAAAAAAAAATGAGTAAGACACAAAGAAATTGAAAAACATTTTATGCTCATGGATTGGAAGAATAAATATTGTTAAAATATCTATGCTACCCAAAGCACTATACACATTCAATGCAATCCCTATCAAAATACCATCATTTTTCACAGAACTGCAACATATAATCTTAAAATGTGTATGGACCCAGAAAGTACCCCATATACCCAGAGAACAGTTGAAAAAGAAAACCAAAGCTAGTGCCATCAAAATTCTGGACTTCAAGCTACATTACAAAGCTGTGATCATAAAAAACAAAACAAACAAACAAACAAACAAACAAAAAACAGTACTGGCACAAAAACAGTCATATAGATCAATGCAATGGAGCAGAATAGAGAAACCAGAAATGGACCCTCAACTCTATGGCCAACTAACCTTCAACAACATGGAAAAACATAGCCAGTGGAAAAAAGACAGACTCTCCAATAAATGGTGCAGGTAAAAGTGGACAGCCACATGTAGAAGAATGAAGCTGGACCATTTTCTTTCATCATACACAAAGATAAATTCAAAGTGGATGAAAGACCTAAATGTGAGACAGGAATCCATCAAAATCCTAGAGGAGAACACAGACAGCAACCTCTTCGACCTCCGCCACAGCTATGTCTTGCTAGACGCCTCTCAAAAGGCAAGGGAAACAAAAGCAAAAATGAACTTTGGGACTTCATCAAGATAAAAATCTGCACAACAGGGACGCCTGGGTGGCTCGGTTGGTTAGGCAGCTGCCTTTGGCTCAGGTCATGATCCCGGCGTCCTGGAATTGAGTCCCACATCGGGCTCCTTGCTTGGCAGGGAGCCTGCTTCTCCCTCTGCCTCTGCCTGCCATTCTGTCTGACTGTGCTTGCTCTCCCTGCCCCCCGATAAATAAAAAAAAAATCTGCACAACAAAGGAAACAGTCAACAAAACTAAAAGTAACCTATGGAATGGAAGAAGATATTTGCAAATGACATATTAGATAAAGGGCTAGTATCTAAGATCTATGAAGAAATTATGAAACTCAACACTGAGAAAACAAAGAATCCAGTCAAGAAATGAGCAAAAGATGAACAGACATTTCTCCAAAGAAGAAAGACAAATGGTCAACAGACACATGAAAAAATGCTCCACACCCCTTGGCATGAGGGAAATGCAAGTCAAAACCACAATGAAATACCACCTCATACCAGTTCATATGGTCAAAATTAACAAGACGGGGAACAACAAATGTTGGCAAGAATGTGGAAAAAGTGGAACCCTCTTATGCTGTTGATGGGAACGCAAGCTGGTATGGTCACTCTGGAAAACATTATGGAGGTTCCTTAAGTTAAAGATAGAGCTACCCTACAACCTAGCAATTACACTACTAGGTGTTTACCCCAAAGATACAAATGTAGTGATTCAAAGAGGCACCTGTACCCCAGTGTTCATAGCAGCAATGTCCACAATAGCCAAACTGTGGAAAGAGCTGAGCTGTCCTTTGAAAGATGAGAGGATAAAGAGGATGTTGTGTACATTGACAAAGGAATATTACTTAGCTATCAGAAAAGATGAATACTCATCATTTACATCAACTTGGATAGATCTGGTGGGTATTATGCTAAGTGAAGTAAGTCAATCATAGATAATTATCATACAGTTTCATGCATATGTGAAATATAAGAAATAGCATAGGGGATGGGGTGGCTGAGTGATAGACATTAAGTGATGTAGTGAGCACTGGGTGTTATATGCTACTGATGGATTATTGAACATTATATCTGAAACAAAGTATGTACTATATGTTGGCTAATTGAATTTAAACAACAACAAAAAAATGAAATACTCTTAAGCACCTATATAATAACCCAAAAAGACTATCTAAGTACTGTGCTGGTTATGAACTATAATTTTCTTCCCCATTTCAAAGAATACATGCTATGATGTAAAGAATAGAGAGATAGTATCCAAAAGATAATAAAGATACTATCTAAAATTGGACTCAGTTTTGCAATAGGTTTGGTAGGTTTGAAGACATGAATATCACAAACTTTGAGGAGTTAAACTTTCTAGGAAAGGGATGGGGATTGAAAAATGTAATGCCAATAAATGTAACATCTAGTGTATGGGCCTATCGGTCAGCTTGCTGTGTAACAAACCATCCTAAAAATATGTGGGTTTTTATTATTCCTCATGATTCTTGGATTGGTTGTGTAAGCTGTATGATCTAGGTTGGCTAGGTTAGGATTGGCTAGTCGATGATGGCATTACTCATCTATCTAGGTGATGGCTTGACTTTAGCTGGGGCCATGAACATGTCTGGACATTTGTCTCATTTCTAGCAGATTGACCTAGACTCATTTGTTTGATGGTTACAGGGTTCCCCAAAGCAACAAGAGGGGCCAGCCCCAGCACTCAAGACTTTCCAAGTTTCTGCCACTGTCACATTTGCTATTGTCACATGTATAAGGCCATGGACAAAATAAAAAGAATCTTTATAGCTGTTTTCACAAATAACTTTCCAAAGTACAAGACACACTTTTACCCTTCACCTACCTCTTTAAAGTTTTGATAATGTGCACATAAAGATTCAATATCACAGATTTTCCACTTGGTAGTAAATTTGGATAATAATGTTTGTGAACTGTCATAGTGAATATTGAGACAGTGAGAGTTTGGGTAGCAAGGACGGGTGCATTTTCAAATGGAAATCTGAAAGTGGCAGAAACTGTGTTTAAGGAAAAATGAACACCTTTGGATAGCTTTGTGTTGTACTTCTTATACTTTCATCTAACCTTTTCCCCTAGATGAGTTATCTGAGCAGCCTAAAGAAATGAGTCTGTGATTATCATTTTATAAAGAAAATTTCCAGTGATTCATTTTACTAATATATTTATCCATCAGTACCAGGCATGGTGCTAATGTGCTTGGGATTTAAAAAGAAAGGCTTTGGCCCCTGGGAATGTGTGTCTCCTGCAAATCCAATCTCCAAGTCCCTGTCCTTTATTAATCATTTTTTTCCATTTGACCCTCTTTTATGTTAAAGGAAAGGGGAAAGTGTTAGGAAGTAATTTTTCTGAGTTTTAGAAGTTACAAATTGATATCATTAAGAAGCATGATTTTTCTTCTGTTTTGTCAAAATGCTCCACATGTTGCAATAATTCATGGTCTATTTAAGAATCATTAAGCTCTCCAATTATTAAAACAAATTATGAACATAGGTTCTCCACATGCATGATGTTTTAAACTGGGCGATTCTGCACATTCATCATTAGTGTTTTAAACACATTAATTTCACAGCTACTTATCAATTGCGTAAAATGTTTATCTGTAAGAATAGTTTTTTTCTTCTACAGAAAGGAAAAATGATTAATGACATTACAAAGAAAGTTTGAGAAACATAAAAATATTTCTCTGTGGATGGGGAATGTTTCTTCAACATTTAATCAAATGTAGACACAATAAAACATCTACCCCATGTACCACATATACCATCTTCACTATACCCTCTTGAGTTAGAGTTTCTGTCAGGGCTTCAGAATAAATGAGTATCCCTCCAAACCCCACTGTCCCCAATCCAGAGCATTATGGTGTGCTCTTTTCCCTTACGAGAAAGTAATATTGGGGTTGGGGACAGGAATCCATGTCTCACTCTTCAAGCTACAACCTCACACATGGCTCTGATTACAGTGGTCCGCACTTATCTGTGGTTTCACTAGCCCTTAATCAACCCCAGTCCAGAAGAGATGACTCTCCTCCTGATCTATCATCAGGTCAGTAGTAGCTTAATGCTATGTCACAATGCTTATGTCATTCATTTCATCAGCTCATCACATACACATTTTATCATCTCACATCATCACAAGAAAAAGGATAACTACAGTACTATAAGGTATTTTGAAAGAGATCACATTCATATAATTTTTTATGATACATTTGTTATAATTGTTCTGTTTTTAATCAGTTATTAATCTCTTACTATCTTTAATTGATAAATTAAACTTTGTCATAGGCATGTCTGTATAGGAAAAAAAAAACATAGTATATATAAGGTTCAGTACTATCCATGGTGTCAGGTATACACTGGGGGTCAGAGAATATATACCCCCAAAAATGATGGGGGGAGGCAATTGTACTTCATTTAGAACTCAGACATAGAAAGTTCTTTCCAGTGGCAGGAAATAGAACATGTATAGAAGTCATTCTATCTCATCTTTATTGCAAAATTAAGACAGAAAGGAGGGAAATGGAAAATTAATTTCAACTGTGAAACACTAATGTAAGCAAGGATATGGAAATATAAAATGTTAGAATTGGAAGGTCCTTACATAAGCTACATTAACCACCCCATTTTACAGATAAGAAAACTGAGTCCAAGGAAAGTAACCTCATGTGGTTTGCAAACAGGGTGAACAAGGAGGGAACTTATGCTTCTTCCTCTCACATTTCCAGTGGTTTCTACCTCTAACAACTAGATTTCAATTGCTCTCAGTCACCTCCAGGGAAGCAGGTTTTGACTGTGTAGTTTAGAACAATTGGTACTTAGCTGCTCAGTGTGATTTGATGAAAATTACTTAATCTCTTAGGTCTCAGTTTACCCCCTGAGAGGAAGGGTTATTAGAGTCTTTTACTCAGTAATCAGAGCCTAGAAGGTACAGAAGCATCTGTACCTCATAAGAGTGACTTTGTATAAAGTTCTCATTTTGCTATATAATTTACTGATTTCAGATCTGCAGTTCAAAGTATTTTATTGTGAAGGTATATAACCTGTGTATTAATGGGAATAGGGACCAGAGACAATAGGAGAGGAGGGGCAAAGAGGAAGTCCCTATCTTCAGGACACTCTTTGTTTTGCCATTTTTACACAGCACCATTGTAAGGCTAAAACTCTGGCCTGAGGAGTTAAGGTGCCTACCCACCTCATTCAGTCTACCCTGTCTGGCAGAATTGTTGCTCTGTCATCCAGTATGCTTTTGAACTTGCTTGCTCCACTTATCTGTATGGCTCACTCCTGTACCTCACCAAGGTCTTTTTTATAAGTCACCATCTCAAGAAAGAAGGCAGCAACTCCTCCCTGCATCCCACTCCCCTTTCCAACTCTTCCTGGGTACCAGTTGGTACAGGTTGAGAAGTGATCCTCTTACAAACTGTTCCAGGTAATTTTGCATCCACGATATGTGTCCAGTGTGAATCAACAAAGACTGTGCTCCATAGTTTCTCAGAGTCTGTAAAGGGGTTGTGCTCTGAAAACACCATCCCCAAAATGGCACACCCTACTCTGTTTACATTTCACTTTATCACAAATAAGATGTCCAGACACGGCCCCAACAGGGGGTAAGGGAGATGCAATTCTACCACATATACACAGAGAGGGCTGGTGCAGTATTTGGTGAATAGGACCAATGACCACGATAATCTGTATCTAGTTGCCAAATAGTTTCTCTCTCCTTCATCAGGGAAGATTCAGTCTACCCTTCTTCAAGTGGAGCATCCCCAAAGGTTCACCTGGTCCCCGCCTCAAGCCCCAGATTATTTGAATGTGTGCTGGCATCCACATTAATTCACATGGTTTTCCTTTGTCCACTGACTCCTAAACAAAAAGAAAAGCTATTTGACCTATCCCCACACGTGTAGTATATCTGCAGTGATGGAGAAGAGCCAGGAAAATCACAGTCAACTCACTGGTTTGCAGCAATTCTGAGACCCCACTGGACAGATCCGGAGCAGGCTCTGTTCCCTGGGAAGAAAGCAACTCCTTTGATTAAACTAATTCTGCTCCCAGGGTATGGCTCCAAAGGACAATTTTCCTGGCTCTTGACTCCATTGTTTAAGAGTTTATTATTTTTCCACTAACTGCATTGGTCATGGGAAAGTGGGCACTGGAGATGAAGCCCCCATTAAGGTCTAATCAGCTTTTCCAGATTACAATCTGTCCTTTATAGATAGGAATGCAAAAGTACATCTTAGTTTCACATAGTCACAGATTTCTCTTCCTGACTTGATGGTCCTTTGGCAGTAGAACTCTCTAAAACCTAGCCAGCTTCTTACCTATTAAGAGAGTTTCAAATGTGCATAGCCACATTCACAGAACTTTTGTCAACGCAATTCTAGGGTCCAGTAAGTGTCTTGGCTTTCCCATGTCACTGCCTCTCCCACCCTTTTACTTTCAAATGAACTCTTACTCCTTCTTTTAAATGAAGTACAAGTGCCTTGGCTATATCAGCCTTCAGTGGAAGAGTTAGACCTTAGTCTCTTATCCTGAAACCATATACAATTAAAGATTTTATAGGGTGGCAACTTAACCCATTTACCAATTTTTAGCAGTCGTCTGATTATTTCTGCAAAGCTGAGTTTCAATAGGCTTTTAACTCTCAAGGGATTTCTTGATATGATTTACTGATGGAGATGAGGAGCAGTTGCCTTTTCTAACCCTACAAGAAACTGTATGTGGTTTATCTTTCTTTTCTCTTTCATAACTACTTTCATAATTGGCCTCACTTGCTGGCCAATTAGCTTCTGAGATAATTTCTTTCTTATGTAAACTTACCAAGCACAGTCAATAGCAGCCAACACATTCTAATTAATGTTCCTTTTCCACCCATTGTTCAAAGAGCTCTGTACTCATTAGACATGCTCTGCCTTACTGCAGGTGTCAACTTTACCAAACATTTTACCCATGTGTGACATGAGCAACCTTGCTTCCAGTCCTAAGCCAACACTACACGTTATATATTTGTTATAGCAAATTTAACATAATATCAGTTTCAGCTATACAAATAATGATTTGATTTGCATATATATTGCAAAATGGTCACCACAATAAATCCAATTAGAAATATATTTTTCTTGTGATGAGAGCTTTTACAATCTACTCTTAGTGATTTTTGGTTATGCAATACAGTATTGTCAACTATAGTCACAATGCTGCACATTGCACCCCTGGGATTTATTCATCTAATAATGGGAAGTGTGTACATTTTGATTCCCTTCACTGCTTCTCCCACTTCTCAGTCTCCACCCCTGGAATCCACTAGTCTGTTCTCTGTATCCATGACTTTAGTTTTTTGTTTTGTTTTGTTTTGTTTTGATTTAGTTTCCACATATAAGTGAGATCATAGGTATTTGTCTTTCTTTTTCTGACTTATTTTACTTGTTTCAGCACTGTTTGAAACCCATGCTTATTTATTTATTTTTGAAGTTTTTTAAAGTATTTTTTTAGAAAGAGAGGGCACACATGCATGAGTGAAGGAAGGAGGAGAGAGAGAGGGAGAGAATCCCAATAGACTCCTCACTTGCTAAGAGCCCAATGTGGAACTCTATCACAGGACCCTAAGATCGTGACCTGAGCTAAAAACAAGGGTTGGACACTTAACGGACTGACTTTTGGTGCTCCAAACCCATTTTATTTTTTTTTTTTAAGATTTTATTTATTTATTTGACAGAGATCACAAGCAGGTAGAGAGGCAGGCAGAGAGAGAGAGAGGAGGAAGCAGGCTCCCCGCTGAGCAGAGAGCCCGATGTGGGACTCGATCCCAGGACCCTGAGATCATGACCTGAGTCGAAGGCAGAGGCTTAACCCTCTGAGCCACCCAGGCGCCCCTCCAAACCCATTTTAAAATTAGTCAGTATACAACAGGAAATAACACATATGCATGCGCACACACACACACATACACACAAACTTCCTCTTGTCTCTCTCTGTGTGTGCATTTCCAAGTTTAGAGTCTGTTCATGAGAGACATGGGCAAAGTTCTTGAAGGCGATAATGACACAGAGGTTATTATTCTCCAGAGGCATGTTTAGACAGGCAAATGGACAGAGGGGAGGACTTGCACTGGGTCCCTCTGGATGTTGAGAGTTCATTCAGCCCTGAAAGTTCCCACAATAACCTGCCCCTAGTTTTGTTCCCCTAGCTGTTCAAATGCTAAAGCAAGACTCAAATTCCCTATACATAATTCTTTCCACATTAAAAACTTGGATGCTTTTTGTCTTTTCTTGCTGGAATCCTAACCAAATTCATTTTTCTGGTTGCTACATGTGACCATCAAACTCGTGCTGTTTTGTTTTTGGTGTTTGGTTTTTAGCCTTAACTGAATATTTAATTCCCAGACTAAAATATAAGCTCCATGAAGGGAGAGAATTTTCTTGACGGCACAGTGCTCGGTCTTCAGTAATTTGCAGGGCATAGCATACTTACTGCAGCAGAGAGATGATGAATGAATGGATTTGTTAATAACAAACAGGATCTGGTTAGTTGAATTAACTATCTCAGAAAGGGTCTTTAACTGGAAACTCGGTGGAAAGAATAAATGTGGGATTTGTTCAGAATTACAAAACCCACATTCTGTAAGAGTAATTCATTATTATATCTAACATGTAAATGAAATGAAAGAAATAAGAATTTCTAACAGTTTGCTTCTAGATCCTCTTTACTATGGACCTAATTGATGATAATCCTTCAAACTGTGCTTAGGGTAATGGCCTTTGGGATGGTACAGTCTCGGGACATTTCTTTAGGTCTCATGGTGAAATTGGTCCTATTTCACAACTAATGGTTGCAGCAAAGTCTTATTCTGTTCGGGGAATACCAAAATGTTTCTAGTTACAGAGGTCCTGTGAGTCTCACCAGCCTTCTGTTGGCGTGGGTGTCTGTCACCTTTATAATTCTTTGTTGTTGCCCCTTTTCTTACTTTCCTTTTTGATTTGAGTGTGTAGTTCAATAAGACTTTAAAGTGAAAATGATAATTATTATATAAGCTACTACTGTATGGATCTATGCCAGACACTAAGGGTTTTTCATTTAATCATCTCCTTTCTTCTTTATAACCAATTTAGCATGTGGGCAGTCCACCCATTTTACAGATTAGAATGAGGCTTGAATAGGTCATATTACCTGTTAAGGCTTGGACTTGTGAATGCAGGGGGATCTGATTCTGGGCTTTCAATTATAGTCTACTACCACTAGCCCCTTATCATATTTTATGTGTTTATTATCATTTAAGACTTACAGAATATTTTGTACATATCTTATCACATAATAATATCACTAATAATACTGGCTATCATTTGTTAAAATGTTTACCATGTTGAGCAAGGCATTATACTGAGAGCTAGCAGAAAGGGACGTGGGGGATAAGGGTGTAAACATGAAGGAAAGACAAACTTTTGACAAAGAAAACAAAGCGTACAGAAAATTCATTAAGGAACCACTTTGCCTCTCCTTTTGCTCTGTTTCAGGAATATCAAATTGACATATTTTTTGCTCAGACCTGGACAGACAGTCGCCTTCGATTCAACAGTACAATGAAAATACTCACTCTGAACAGCAACATGGTGGGATTAATATGGATTCCAGATACAATCTTCCGTAATTCTAAAACTGCAGAAGCTCACTGGATCACCACCCCCAATCAGCTCCTCAGAATTTGGAATGATGGGAAAATCCTTTATACTTTAAGGTGAGACGTTGGTGGATTTTTAATCACTGACAGGTTGATAATTTAGATCATTTTAGAGATGGGACCCTATTTTCATTGTTGCATTCTATCACTTCTCATGTTTGACAGGCTACAGGATCCTGAAAAAGTTTGTTCCAATGTCACTATATGTAAAAATAAAGAATAAAGGCATATAGATGATCTTCAATGGATGTAAACTGATTCCTTCATCAGAATCCATGTCTGTTGGAAGTGGGCTATGGAATTTTCTTTAATATATTTAACCCATGGGTCCACTAGGCTAGAAAAATAAAGATGCCTTGGTGTACTAATTAACAAATGTAATCATAACCAAATTTAAGACCACAGGAAAAAAAGAGCACAGAGGACATTTCCCAGTACATCCTTAATGGAAGTGGCAGCTACAGTGTAATGAGCCTTCCTGGGGGCCAGGCAGCCCTTACAAAGTTGGGCAAGGTAAGAGAAACTGCACTTCAAAGATGTGAATTGAGTTGCTTGTCCAAAGTCACCATTGAGAACTAGTGTTACCAGAATTTGTGCCTGTGTCTGTATCTCTCAGAAGTCTTTCCACAAGGCTGGCCCAAGTCTAAGTAAATACCAAGCTGTAACTTAGTAGAGGGATACCCTGCACCTTGGGCAGCTTTTCTGTTTGCCTAGAGTTAGGATCAGGGCAGTACCCTCCAGACACTGTTGTTCCCATTGCCTATGAGCTCTTAGGAGCACTATATGTGCTCACTCTCTTCTATCACTTTATTTCACCACCTTTGTAGCACTATGGCTCCTCTCTCTGTCTCCTGTTCCTGCTTTTGTGAAGCCCTTTCTCCTTCTGTTCTTTCTGCCTCAGGACTCCCTCATTACTAATCCATTTCCACATCTATTCTGAGGTTTCCCACATGCCTACCTCCAACCCAGAACTTCATTTCTGGAATCCAGATGCTTGGAGCTCCTGCCTATGGGATGTCTCCTCCTGAGTGTCTGAAAGGCATTGTAAATTCCGCATGCCTCAGCAGAAGGTGACTTGTCTAACTCTTCTGACCCATTTATCTTCTTGGCTCAGTGAAGCCCACCACCAGCCCCTGGGCACTTCTCTTCTCTCACCCCCACATTTAGTAAATGAGCTCTTAATTGCAGGTGAGTTGTGGCCACGTGAAGTCTATAACTCAGAATGGTAAACAAGTATCCACAGTACAAACAAAAGTACAGATTAAAACCAAAAGAAGTGGAAGATTGGAGAATTCCAACTTTCAGGGAAATAATAATTTTGGTAGGCGGGGAACAACAACAACAAATCCACAGCAGGTAGCTCAGCTGATGGATTATATTTAGAGAGTTGGCGTCTGTAACGAGTTTTTCCACATTAGTCTTAAAGGAGTGCAGAGGAGACTCTGAAGTGAAGGTGAACCTCAGCAAACCAGACTGGGGACATAACCTATCCTGGGATCCTTCATAGGAACTCGGGCCCCAGGGCTGTCTGTTCATGAAGGATGCAGTGCACACGCTTATATAGCCACCACCTGCATAGTCTAATGAGTGTTGTCCAAATTTGAAGTCCCTTCTACAAGTAGATGAGTTTGGCATTATACCTATTTAGACAAATACACTAGTTTGAAAATGGAAGGTTTTAATTCAGTCAAACATATAGAAGACAAAGACGTATAAAATAATAGTTGTTTTTATTTGTCTTCTCTCTGACTTGGGTTTTATTTCTAGACATAGTTTGGAATTTTTAGTAACTGAAATTCTCTCTGCTACCAATAATTAAAAACAGAATGAAATAACACAAAAGCCACTAAATGTTTATCCCTGAATGGCACCAATGCCGAGAGTGAGTTAAGTGCACTGCTCTCACTCCCCAGTTATGGTAAAAGGTGACTGATCCTTCGCTTTGACCTGAGACTTTTCTGGGTTGCTCCTGGCTGACCTCAAGAGTGACCCTTGGCTCTCCTGCAGGCTTACTATAAATGCAGAATGCCAGCTGCAGCTGCACAACTTTCCCATGGATGAGCACTCCTGCCCGTTGATTTTCTCCAGCTGTGAGTACCAACTTGGGGTATAAATGCTGTGTAAAGGAATGTCTATCTTCTGTTGATTTATGACAGATGGTCATGAGATTGATTATAGCATCATTACGTGACAGAAAAAATGGATAATGATTTTGGTATTAGACACATGGGTATTTTCACTCTATTGTGTAAGATGTATGTTACAGAATACATAAATTTGGAAAAGCTGTGAGCAACTTGACCATTACTTATAATGATGAAAGTGTCAGAAATTGGTGAACAGTTGACTTACAAATAACCTTTATGCTAATGAGATGTGCATATTATCCTGAAGTATACCAAATTCATTTGTGATATTTTTGGGTTTAATATTATCTTCAAGCAAGGCATTTTGTCTTCTGAATAGAAAGATAAAAATTTATTTAAATATATTTACATTTGTCTTATTGCAGTACTGTAGAATATAATTTTTCACTATTTTATTTTCTAATATCTTACATATGATTAATATTAGCTAACAAACTAAATTCTTCAAGACAATTCTAGTGCGTACAAGGATTCATAAAAAAGGAAATATCAAATTTATGTGTTTATAAAATAACGTTTTAAGTAAAGCTCAATAGGGAAATACATCTGTAGAATTTAGGATAGTTCCTTTTAAATGTGTTTATCACAAGTAGCTAAGTATGACTCATAAGAATTTAATTAACTTTATTGGCTTTCTATAAAATTGCATATAGAGCTTGACAAACAAATGTGATGAATCTCAAGCAGAGCTTTTGTGACTTCCCTTGCTTGACATTAAAGTGAAAAGACAAAAATGAAATAAGAGATGAACACACTTTACAGTTCATTTTAGGCAGAGAAAAAGACAAGGTAGAAAGCAAAATTACACTGATCTACACTGGGCAAAAATATTCTTTTGCAGAGATTAGTTTAATTAGTTGAATCCTAATTTAAAATAACATTTTCCCCCAAATCATTATATATGTTGATAACACATATTTTTAATGCCTAACAAGTAGATGGCTAATGTCTGTGAATGTCTGGTAAACGTGCCTGTAGATTTATTAGGATTGCTATTCTCTATTTATTTAATTACTTTGAAAATTATGGAACCATTCAAATAGTCTATTTCTTTGTGAGTCAGTTTGGGGTTACATTCCACTTTGAGATTCTGGACAAAACTATGGTCCTTTATTAAAACACTTAGAAAATTTAATAGAATATTTTGAATCTATCAGCTACATAATTTGTAGTTCAGAGTTTAAAAACTCCTCATCTAGTCCCTCTTGCTCATGTGTAGATGAGGAAACAGAAACAGATGCTGTCACTGTCCAAGGTTAAGGGATTAGAAATGGGATCCTCTGACTTCTGGAAAGTGCTTCTTCCATGGTATTAAACCAATTACTATTTAGTCTGCCTCAAAAATGTCCTTGAACTTGTTCACTGTTAACTGTTTCTACCTGTTGGGGTTTCCACTCCCACTCTTGTATTTCAAGTTCATTATATACATATATCCTGGCATTGGCTTACTAAAATATATATATATATATAAATTCTGTACTTCTAACTGTTCAAAAGTTCTTACCCCTGGTGATAGTATCAAGCTTGAATGCTTTAGCATAACCTACAAGATTCCTTCTTCCCTCTCTAACTTCACTTCATTCTGTCTTGAAAGTGCATGCTTTACCATTCCTTTTATGGATTTTGTCTCTTTTTCATTCAAAATATTGCTCTATACAACACTAATCTATCTCCTTTATATTTTCATTTTAAACTAAAGTCATCCTCAATAACTTGTGTATAGACAATTCAAATACAAAGATCTAGTGTCTATGGATTTTACTCATAGAGTTTTAATTGCAAACCAAAAATAGCTTATTCTACAGTTTTTAGTTACATGATTTAATAATTTAATAATTTCACCTGCAGAACAACACATATGAAAGGAGTAAAATATAGCCATTGTGAGTAGAATGGAGGCCTCTAAAGAGGATCATAATCATCATGACAATAGGATTATCCTCCATATTCCTTCATGGTTACTTAATGAGGAGGGATGTTTGCTAGCTCTTCTAGCTTTCCATGAGCCCTTCATTCAAGAGTAGCTATGTGCTTGATGAGAAATGGCATCTGGTGACCAATGGCAGTTGTGCTTCACTTTACTCAATTTCATGAGAAGTTTCAGTGAAGGAAGGAGGATACACTGACCTGTTGTGTTTTTCTTAGGAATTTGGTTATCTACTCAATAACAGTACCTCACACGTATAAATTTCAAGTCCACCCCTCCATTTTCTGTGAGCTTCTGATTGTTGATATGTTCAGCTTCCTTCTGATGTTGAGATCTGATACCTCTTTCCATATCTCTTTTAATATCTGAAACTGTTATGCTATCATATCTAGAAGGATATTGCTTTCTATTCCTGATCTTGAATTATTTTTAAATTGTTCTTATAACATATAATGAAAGATATATAGATAGATATAGATATATCTTATCTTGTAAGATAAATTGAAAATATATATTAGTGTCCCAGAGATAGTTATCTTTGATCATCCTTTAATTATTTTCCCTGTTGTAGTCTGATATGTCAGAAATTTCTGTTTCTGTTTTTCCTAACAGAAAAGTTAGTGCTCCCAACTCCAAGAAACTCATATTCTATACAGATGCCAAGATTTACTTTTAGCCCTTCTTCACTCTGTGCCATGCTCTCCTATTCTATAGGGTAGGGGTTGCAAATGCAATGAACACACACACACACTCTCACAAAACAAAACAAAACCAACACAAAACAGAGCCCCATCAAGAATTTCAGTGAATGACTCTGGTTACCATATGTATTTTTTTCCCTCATAAGTATACAGCAAGAAACACGACTACATGCTTGACAAATAAATAGCAGCTGACATTTAATTTCAGGCTCCAGTGTACAACAGGTCATGGTGGAGATTACGGCAAAGTACATAAATTGCCTGTGAGAGAATCACTTTCAGTGTTTGCCAGATTTTACTTTGATGGAACACAGGAAAGATTTGCTAGGTGTTTTTATTTCTCAAGGAGGAGATTTTAATTTTTATATGAAGGCTTCCAATATTTTTAAAAGTCAACAACAGATTCATTTAAGATTAAAGGTATAATTAAAACATTTTGTAGGTTAAAACTTTACTGACCAAATAAAATATATCCATGAGCTGTATAAGCAACAGCACAGTCTAAGTATTAGCTTTTTCCTCTGTTTTACATTTCGTTTAAACTGTGTAACTGTTCCCTCTGAGTAGCATTGTGGTCTCTTTATTTTCCGAAGTATTTATTTTCAATTAACACTCCTTGATCTTCTTTTATCATACTAAGAGAAATAAATGCAAACCAAAGATATAATTATACATTTTTAGGAGTCACATCATTTTTTAAAGTGGGCTTCGTGTTCATTAGGGAGCCCAATGTGGGGCTTGAAATCATGACCCTGAGATTAAGACCTAAGTTGAGATCAATAGTTGGGCACTTAAGTATCTTGAACTCACATTTTAAAAAGTTAAAACAAACATGAAATTAAATTTAATAATATTTTATTTAACAAAATTTATCAAAATATCATTATTTAAACATGCAATAAATGTGAAAAATAATTAGTGAGATGCTTTAATAAATTAGTATGGGACAGTTTCATAGTGTCTTCAGTATCCAATGTGTATTTTATGTTAACCTCGCTTTTTAGTTTGGAGTAGTCACATTTCAATTACTTAATAGTTTACCTACAGCTCATGGCCAACTGTTGTTGGAAACCACAGTCTTAGACTCTCCCAGAGGTTTTCAAACCAGCTATTCATCTCCTTTGAATCTGTGTGATTTACTTAAAATCATAATGTTCTTGATTCCTCTTTCCTATGTTGCTCCCTGTTTATGTCATTTACCTAAATACCTAGGTGTAGTCTGAAAGCTAAAAGATATTAATACAAAAAAAAAAGACATTAATACACCTAAATACCTAGGTGTAGTCTGAAAGCTATAAGAAATAAATTGAAGAAAACACAAATAAATGGAAAAATACTCCACGCTTATGCATTGAAAAAATCATTATCATTAAAATGTCCACACTATTCAAAGCAATAAGATACAGTGCAGTCTCTACCAAAATTCCAATAGCTTTTGGAAAAAACAGACACAAATCAATGGAACAGAATAGAAAGTCCATAAATAGACCCATGCATATATGCTCAATTGATTAATGACAGAGGAACAAAGAATATACAATGGAAAAGGCAGTCTCTTCAATAAATGGTGCTTGGAAAATATAAAAAAAAAAAAGAAAAGAAAAACAGTTGACCACTATCTTACATGTACAAAAAAATTAACTCAAAAAGGATTAAAGAGGGGTGCCTGGGTGTTTCAGTGAGTTAAGCATCTGCCTTCAGCTCAGGTCATAGTCTCAGGGTCCTGGGGTTGAACCCACATTGGAATCTCTGCTCGACAGGGATCCTGCTTCCCCCTTCTCTCTTTCTGCCTGCCTGTATACCTCCTTGTGATCTCTGTCAAATAAATAAATACAAAAATATTTTTTTAAAAAGGATTAAAGATTTAAATGTAAGACCTCAAACCATAAAACTCTTAGAAGAAAACATAAGATGTAAGTTCCTTGACATAGGTCTCAGTAATGATATTTATAACCTGATACCAAAACCCAAACTAAATCAATAATA
The DNA here is from genome assembly GCF_964662115.1 of Mustela nivalis. Taxonomy (NCBI): domain Eukaryota; kingdom Metazoa; phylum Chordata; class Mammalia; order Carnivora; family Mustelidae; genus Mustela; species Mustela nivalis. The sequence continues at coordinate 57,225 of NW_028134756.1, read as the reverse complement.
AATAAATAAATAAATATCTGGGGGATGCATCATACTAAAAGGCTTTTGCACAGCAAAGGAAACAAACAAAAAAAAAAACAAAGAAGAAGAAGAAGAAAGAAAGAAAAGGCAACCTATTGAATGTGATAAAATATTTGTGAATCATATATATGGTAAAGGACTAATATCCAAAACATATAAAGAACACATACAATTCAATAGCAAAAAAAAAAAAAAGACAATTTGATTTAAAAGTTCCTTTAGTAATGCATGCCTTCTATTTTCCTTTTAATACATACCTGCCATGACGTGATAGGAAAAAACAAAAACAAAAGACAAAGGGTAATGGAAACCAGTTTCAGCTGATCAAAAATTCCCCAGTTCTGTGGCTATGAAGCTAAAATCATTGCTACTGAATTTGATTGAGACCGTGGTTCACTGTGTTCCAATCCCTTCATGACTATAGGGTCCCTGAGGAATATTAACTTGGAAAAAGAATCTAAAGACATCAATGAGGTTCATGCTCCAAGTTAGGTCTCAGAACCTAGAGGGAGGTTACCATCTGCATCTCATGGTCAGTTGAACTGTATCCTTTCAAGACAGGAAGGCAGGCTGGTCAGGACTGGAAGATTTCACTTAGCCTTATCACTATCAGGTTCCAGCAACATCTGATTGGCTGTGCAGAGGTACATACAAACCAGAAAGACTTATTTTTAGGAGTCACTAATACCTTCTTTATTACTATGTGTGCAGCAGCCAGAATACAGCCAAATGTATTTTATTCTTAGCCTTTGTTGATGTGACCTGGAGAGGGAACTAAGTACTCTTGGTTCATCCAAATGCTTTCATGACTGGTCTGTGTGTCTTAAAATAAGCTGAGTCAAATTTGCTTGTTTCCTGAATGCTGCCCAAATGCATTAATGAGTTGGGCCTTCTGCCAGGTAAAGCATCCTGGCAGGTGCGGCTGTCTCCCTCCCATCCCTTTTGCTTTGGAGGAAAGGAATCACACAGCTCTTTGAAAGTTATTTTCCTTTGTTGGGAGGAGTTAATTACCAAATAGCAGATGGTGTGAAATGCCAGCAATCATCCTATGTCCTATGAAGAAAATGCTCAGGTGTGAGACTTCCAAAAGGAAACCCATCTTCCATGGGGAGAGTGGTGGTTAATTTTACCTGTCAATTTGGCCATGCTATGTGTTGCTTGGATAACTGGTAAAACATTATTCCTGGGTGTGTCTGTGAGGGTGTCTTCAGAAGAGAGATTAGCATTTAACTAGTAGACTAAAATAGATTACCCTCTTCAGCGTTGGTACCCTCATCCAGTCCCCTGAAAGTCCAAATACAACAGCAAGGCAGAGGATTATGAAACTTGCACTCATTACTCATTGCTGTCTTCTCCTGCCCTCAGGCATTGCTTCTACTGGTTCTGAGGCCTCCAGACTCAGACTGGGACTTACATGGTTAGCTCCCAATTGTCAGGTCTATGGGCTCAGTCTTACATAGGCATACCTCATTTTATTTCCCTTCACTCATTGTGCTTCACAGATATTGTGTCTTTTTTTACACAAATTGAAAGTTTGTGGCAACCCTATGTTGAACAAGTCTATTCATGCTATGTTTTCCAAAATTATTTGGTCATTGCATGTCTCTGTGAATATTTTGGAAATTCTCACAATATTTCAACCTTTTTCATATTATTATATTTGTTATGGTGCTCTGTGCTCTATGATTATGATTCACTGGAAGCTCAGATGATGGTAGTCTTTGTTAATAATATAGTATTTTATACTATATATAATTATAGTTTATATAGTTTATATAGCTATAACTATATAGTTTATATAGTTAATAATATGGTATTTTAAATTAAGGTATGTAAATTGGTTTTTTTTTTGGACATACTATCATTGCACACTTCATAAAGTGCAGTTAGAATGAATGCTGGGACACCAAAAACCACATTTGACTAGATTTATTGTAATGCTTCCTTTATTGTGTGATCTGGAACTGAACCTACAATTTCTCCATGGTATCCTTACATCACCAGCTCTTTTGAGTCTTCAGCTTATAGATGACAGATCATGGGACCTCTTGGCCTCTATATCCGCATGAGCCAATTCCTCTAATAAGTCTTCTCTTATGCTTATGCCCATCTATATCTGTTTATCCTGTTGGTTCAGTTCTTTGAAGAAACCTGACTGATACTGAGAGGAAGTTCCCACCCTCCCAAATACTAATATGTGGATTCCAGGGTCTCAAATGTTCCAGCATCTGCTTGAATCTACATAATTTGGATGCAGTTAGAATGAACTCTGTGGCATGTCTGGGAGACAAAACTGAGTCCGCATCCTACACTTCTCGGTGAGAATCAAGACAGCACCGTGGTAACCAGATTTCCCATCAAGGACCACATCAGGCAACCTGTGTGGTGGGTGAGGTGGACATTGTCACATTCTCTCTACCTGCCCCATACTCCTCAAGGGGCTTACCCTACACTTGCCAGGCAGCTCCATTTCCCATGTATTCCTTGATCTCTGCCCTCTCCTGTTCTGTAGTGTCTCTACCTTCCCATGTAAACCTTGCAGGGGGGTGGTGGGAGGATGTCCATTGCAGATAGTTATGACTGGTCATGCCTTCTACAATGACAGTGATGATATCCGCAACAGAAATAGCGGGGCTTTGGGATATCCTCCATGTAAATATTACCCTCAATGTGGTGGAAACTCATTAAAAGTGGTAAACTACTGCTACACATGATTATCATGGCTTCACTGTCCAGTCTTGAAGATGGGTTATTTTATTCTAGCTTTAGGTAAAGTAAGATGTTCAGAGAGTTTAAGGACTTGATCATGGCAGAACAAAGAATGCTTCACTGCAAGAGGTGTTGTGAATTTGAAGGCTGTGCTCTTCTTTTATTTTTTTCTTTTTTCCTCTTCTTCTTTTTTCTTCCATAATGACATTCTGCCACTTTCATTTTTTGAAATGATTTTATTGAGGCATGATTGACATGTAAAAAGCTGTACATATTTAATGTGTACAACTCAATAAGTTTGGGGGTAAATATATACCCATGAAATCATTACCACTATCAAGGCCATAAATATATCCATATGTCCCAAAGTTTCCTCCAGCTCCCTTTATTATTTTTCATTGTTTGATAATTGCACTTAACACAAGATCTACCCTCTTAGCAGATTTTATGGACGTAGTGAAGTATTGTTAGCTATAGGCACCATGCTCTAGAGTGGATCTCCAGAATTTATTTATCTTACATAACTGAAACTTTGCACCCTTTGACCATTAATTCCCTAGTTCCTCCTCCCTTGAGACCCTGAAAGCCATCTTCCTACTCTCTGCTACATGTTTGAATATTTTATGTCCTGCACATAATTGAGATCCACGCACATTTTGTATTTCTGTGTCTGGTTTATTTCATTTAGCATAATGCCCTCAAGATCCATCCATGTTGTTGTAAATGAAAGGATTTCTTGTTTTTTCAAGACTGTGTAACATTCCATTATGTGTGTGTATGTGTATATGTCTGTGTGTATATATATGTATATATCACAACTACTTTATTCATCCATTGATGAACACTTAGATTGCTTCCAGTCTTAGCTGTTATGAATAATGTTAAAATAACATGGGTTGGAAGAGCTCTTTGAGATCTTGATTTCACTTCCTCTGAATACATGCTCAGAAGTGGGATTGCTGGATTGTAAGGTGGTTTTTCTTTTAATTTTCTGAGAAAACTCTGTACTCTTTTCCATAGTGGTAGAACTGGTTGACATTCCCACCAACAGAGTACAAGGGTTTCTTTTTCTCCACATCCTAGTCTAATGCTATTTGTTATCTTTTTGATAATAGCCATTTTGATAGGTGTGAGGTAACATACCATTGTCACTTTGATTTGTATTTCTCTGATGATTAGTGATAGTGAACATTTTTCATGTACCTGTTGGCCAGCTATATGTCTTCTTTGAAAAACTGTCTATTCAGGTTCTTTGACCATTTTTTAATCACATTATTTTTCCCTACTGAGTTGTGTGATTTCTTTATATATTTTGGATATTAACCTCTTACCAGATATATGGTTTGCTAATATTTTCTCCCATTTTCTAGACTGCTTTCCATTTTGTTGATTGTGTTCTTTGCTTTACAGAAGTTCTTTGTTTCATGTAGTCCCACTATACCCAACCCTGTCACAGTGGATCGCTGGAGGTATCTTGCCTCTTTCCTAAATGACCTACAATAGGTGGAGGTAAGGAGAATGGTATGGTGGTAGGAAGGTCAAGGAAGTGCCAGAGAAGATGATATTTCAGGATCCTGCAGATTCTATCATATAGCAGCAAGACCACTTCTCTTGACACCTAAAGGGTATGCAGAAAATGGTCTTGGGTATGCCTGTATTCAAGTCTGGATCACACGGAGAAGAGTGTGTTTTGTGACTCTTGCACTGGAATGTACACAGAGGGTGTCTGCACATTCCAAACATGGCATGCCTGTAAAAAAACGAAGTCGAAGCATCGGAGGTCTAGAGTGAAATAGGAGTGAGCTCTCCCCCGCTTTCACCACTTCTCACTGTATAGGTGTTTTCATATTGTCTAACCCTTCTGAACATGATATTCTCATCTATGAAAGCAGAATAATACATACATAAATTAAGTGACAGTATGTATACAATGAGAACCACTTCCCAGGGCTCCCCTAGAGGTTAGGAGGGAGTCATCTGATCCTCATTACTATGAAGAACCCTGTGGCAGTAGAATATTAGGTGCAGGTTCTGTGAGGGAGGGTCTAAGGATATCAAGCAAAGCTTTCTAGTTTAGAATCCCAGCTCCCTGCTCACTCACTATAGAACATCAGGGAAATTCTTATATATCTTTCAGCCCCTTTGTTTTTTTAGTTACTAAGTTTTTGTTTTGATACAGTTTTATGTTAATTTCAGGGATACAATATAGTGATTCAACAATTCCATACATTACCTAGTGGTTATCAGGATAAGGATACTCCTTAATCCCCATCACCTGTTTAACCCACCCTTCCTTTCCATCTGCTGTCTTGTGATGATCAGTTTGTTTTCTATTGTTAGGGTCTATTTCTTTGTTTTTCTCTCTCTTTTTTTCCCTTTGTTTCATTTCTTAAATTCTACATATGAGTGAAATCACATGGTATTTGTCTTTCTCTGACTGATATATTTTGCTTAACATTATACTCTCTAGCTCCATCAATGCCATTACAAATGGAAAGATTTTATATACTACTCAAAGCAATCTACAGATTTAATGAAATCCCTATCAAAATTCCGATAGCATTTTTTACAGAACTGGAGCAAACAATCCTAAAATCTGTGTGGAACCATAAAAGACTCCAAACAGCCAAAGCAATTTTGAAAAAGAAAAATTTAACTGGAGGTATCACAATCCCAGATACCAAGATATTCTACAAAGCTGTGATAATCAAAACAGTATGGTAATGGCACAAATAGATCAATAGATCAAAATAGGAAACCTAGAAATAAACCCATAATTATATGGTCAATTAATCTTCAACAACGGAGGAAAGAATATGCAATGGGAAAAAGACGGTACCTTCAATAAATGGTGTTGGGAAAACTGGTCAAGTACATGCAAAAAAATGAAACTGGACAACTTTTTATACTGTGCAAAAAAATAAATTCAAAATGGATTAAAGATCTAAGTGTGAGACCTGAAACCATAAAAATCCTAGAAGAAAACACGATCAATAATTTCTCTGATCAGCAGTAGTCACATTTCTCTAAATCTCTTTAAAACTCCTTCCTCCCATCTGTAAGCTGAGAATAACAACAAGTTACTAAATGATGGAAAAGGACTAGAGGCACTCTGTTTAGAGATATCTAGTTGGTTTGGTCAAGGATGTCAACATCAATAGGACTGGAATAGCAAGAACAGGTGTGAGAGATGTTTGTACATTTCCCCTCTTTCTGTTGGATTTCCCAATGATGTACAACTATAGTATACATACTCTGCACAGGGAAGGCTTTCTATGGAAAAGGAAAAAGACTAACTTTCACACTATTAGCTTTTCCTACTGAGCTCGACTTCTCCTAGTCAGAAGAATCTACCCAACAATGAACACATTTCTGTATATGATTGTCTGCAGACATCAAGCTCTGTGACTATGTTAAAAATGAAGCTGGTGATATGATGGCCAGTCTCCTTTCCCTAGACCATATCAATGATATGGTCATTGAACTGTGCGTTGTTGATGAGATGTAATTTAAGGTTTAAGAAAATCAAGGTTTCAATCTGAGAATACAAAGAAAGTTCATTTTGGGGAAGTGATGGGGAATCTTATCAGTAGTCCAGCTCTCTCTGTTCTGCTGGGGATCAAAAGTACCCCAGTGATTTATGGTACAACTTCATTGGACTACCATATCATGGGGAAAACATCAGTAGTCTGACCATTCTGCCAGTCAAGACCTCACCCCCATCCTCAGCCATTACTTCCACATCAGCACCAATACCATAGACAACTGATGTGAGCACCATGGCATCAAGAGTATGCAGCTAATTCTGCCCAAGTGCACAGCCATAGCATAAACTGATTTGAAGGAGCCACTGAAAGTTGTTGGTGTTGCCAAGATGCTTGATCCATCAAAAGCAAATTCTGCAAAAATAACAAGGTCAGAAAACCTACATGTTTCTTACATCTTGCAAAAAGCAAACCTTCAAGTCAGCAAAGATGGAACCAAAGCTTCAGCAACAACAACTGGGAATCTAATCACAAGGTCATTACTTCCTTTGTTCATTGTAGACAAATTTATTTTTATTTATTTTTAATTAATTTTTTTTTTACATTTTATCTAACATTATCCCACAAGTGTTGTCTTATTCTTGGGGCAGACAAACAAACCCTGAAGAGTACACAAAAGAAACCAAGCAAAGCATAGACTGCTTGGTTATGAAGAAGGATTGTTTTCCTCCTTTTTTTTTATAGTTCTGCTACATATTTTTTATACAGTATTTTCTTTCTTAAAACAAATTCTTAGGAAGAGATACTCAAAGATACAAACATTTCTGCTCTGGGATTTATTTTTAGGGGGAAACAGGTCAGGACAACTGGAACACTGGAATGGAGAATGAAGAGGAAGACTTCAAAATACCTAAGTGATGCCTTAAGCTAATGAACAGTTACCTACGTCAACAATCCACTTGAGTATTTACCCACCAGTTCAGGATTTTTGTTTTATTTTATTTCTACATTTGGCTTTCCAGAGGAAATTTAATGAGTGTGGTGGGGGCAGGATAGACAGCTAATAGTTGTTTCCAATTTTAGGGAAAAAAAATTATTTTCCTTTAAAACCTTTTCCCCTAACAAAGTCTTGATAGTAAACATTATCTGAGTGAATAGAAATGGTGAAATATCTGTTCTCTTTGTGTGTCTTTATTGTTTTATATAACGTATGTATTCTCTAAAATAAGTCTTAAACACTTTCTGAATTTTAAAAATACAGTTTGAACCATGCTGAATATGAGGGAAACCCTGGTCTCTTCCCTGCTCAGACCTACTCACAGGCTGGGGTAGAGGGATTGTGGCTTAATTTTAAACATAGACCTCCATGCTCGAACATGGGAATCTTCAGTGTATCCCTAACACTTATGTAGGTGCACTTAGTATGAGCCAGACACTATTCTGAGCAATTACGGTCATCACCCCATTTGATCCTTAAAGTGACTTTTCACAGCTGTGGAAATCCAACAAGAGAAATGAGGTCATCTACTACATCACTAGGGGTCTTAATCAAGCACAATGGTTATTGATTCTGTGCTCTTTATTATTATTATTACTTCTATTATAATTATTATTATTATTATTGGTAGAGAAGAGGTGGAGCAAAAACAGATATCCAGGTCATAAGATATGATATGTATTTTGGTGCAGTATGGCTTTATCCCAATAAACCATTTAAGGCAAAAATAAACACACGCACACGCACACACAGACACACACACAGAGTATGTTTTATCTTTGACACTTGTGTCAACTTCTAACCATATTGGAGTTAGAAAAATTATTAGGGAAATGTCACTGCTGCTATAGCGATGTATGAAATGTCTGAGCATGTTGGCTGATTTTCAGAGTTTTAAGAGGCAATACTTTATTCTCCCAAAGTAATTAATTCAGAAGAGGAGTAAATGCCAGTTAGTAAATCTCAGCGTCAGTGTGTCTGGGTCCTGCCGCTGCTGAGTTACAGCAAAGGGTGCATCCAGTTCTCTGGGCTGATGCCACACCCAGCACCAAGCAGTGGCACAAGAGCAGTGACGGATCTTCTTTTATGCATGTGTTTCCCGTCAGTGTGCAGAGAAGCACATTTTGAACCCCATTCCTACCTGCCAAACCCCCTCTTACAGATGAGAAAACTGAGTTTTACATAAATAATAAACTTCAGGTTCAAGGTCACATATTTAGTGCATGGTAGTTAAAATCAACACTTGTTTTTTTCCCAAATCCAGGGTTTTCTCTACCAGACCAGGCTTTACCTTGGCAGTTATTACCTAAATAGAGCAAATGTCAAGGCAAATGACCCCTTGGAGGACATTCTAGAAATGTATTATCTGTCATTTCCATCCATACTCTGAACACTGCCTCCTCGATGGATGATTGAAAGGCATGAAACTGCATGCAGGACATGACAAAGCTACTGCTTCTATTTTCCCCAAACATTCCAGACGGAAAAGGAACTTGGAAATGTAAATCTCAGGGTATTCCTAGGGAAGGGATGCATTTTTCAAAGGAGAACCTGGCACATTCTTTATCAAAGCTTTGTGGATGTCATTTATAAACAGCTTGTTAAATGGTACTAGGAATTCCTTAGGGCTTTGCTCCCCTCCAATTTGCCTTTGTTCCACTGAGTGAAGCAAGATGGGGAGCCTGCCTTCTAGATCCTGATTCAGAGGGTTCTTTCTGAAACAGGTGAGCCATGGACAGAAAGCAGCACTTTTACTCACCTGCTTCTTCCCGGTGGCTGGGCTCTTTGGAAACTTCACACTGTTTCCTACTACTCTGCTTAGGGGGTTAAGTGCATCTCAGCAAGTGTGTGTGGACAGTTCTAGGATTTTCTGAGCCATAACAAGGTGGGTGCTCTCAGTGAACAACAGCAAAATAGAGTAAACTGTGAACACAGAACCTCCACAAAAAATATTTTGAATTCCCTGCCTGTCTACTATAAAACTTATCTTTTTCTCCTTTAAATTCTCCTGCCCTTTAAACTGTCCAAGGATAGTTTGCATGGTGCCACTAACTTATCTGACCTTCATAGATAAATATGAAAAAGGAAGGAGAAATCTGGACTAAGAGCTTGACTTTTTCATTATTTAGGAAAAGTTGCTGTGCTTCATTTCAATTGTCTACTGATAAACCTGTTTAATAGGTGTAAGAAGATGATGGAGTGCAGAAGACCTTAGGGTCTTCAGTTATGAAATGAAAGAATGTCTGGGAAAAGTGCTTTGTTGTCACTTTAACAACATGAAAAGATGAAAATAGGTAATCTGTAAACCATGTAACTTCCCCTGCTGGGTCAATGAAGCCAGAATGTAATTGGGAAGAAAAACTATGCATTTTGGTTATAGACTGCTTTTTCTGTACACTGAGTCATTATTAAAAAAACAAAAAGAAAAACAAAACCAAAAACTGACCTTGTTGAGTTTTGGGGGTTAGGGATCATGTTTTTTTGTGAGCTATGAAATACCTGTTTATAGTAGGTGCTTAACATGTATATTAAAGATGATGTAGCCCACATAATGCCTCATTTTGGGAATACCATTTATTGGTCTAAGTAGGTGGTGAGCTCATTAATGACAATATATGCTGCTCTTACTAAAGAACGTTGCCCATCCACAAATTCTAAAATCTCTTCTCAAACAAGAAGAGACATAGGAAATCTCTGTAATTTTGTCTCAGTTTGGCTGTGAAGCTAAAACTGTTCCAAAAAATAAAATCCATTAAAACAAACAAACAACAACAACAACAAAACAAGTCTGAGGGAGAGAATCCAAAGAAGAAACAAATGGGAAGTAAATCTTCTCCCAAGGATTTGCACTGGGACCTTGTTAGAGCAGGTGTGTTGGCAGCTTTCCAGATAGTGGAAAAGTCTCTGAGCTGACCTGGGCCAGAGTTGGTTTATCATTGGCATACAAGCAGGAAGCACCTGGTCAGAATACAAATGGGCAAAAACTTGGTTAGTTTTTTCAAGCAGGAAACAACCTTATGGGTATAGGTGACCAAGTCTCATCTGAAGTCCCAGAGAGGAAGTCTGGGCTTCAGGGGCTGCTAAATGGCTGTGTGATATAAGGCCTGTGTCAGATGTTTCTTGACACATTGATGAGGTGCAGGTAGACCCAGGAACATGGATGGATTCATTGAGGAGGACAAGACATCAGGAACTGGTTGCTGAATGATTAGCACAAAAGTTGGGGTGTACAGTGTGTCTCCCGAGAGAACTAACTGCATTGAGGTGGTAAGCAGGCCAGAACTGGGACTACAGATTCACAAAGGATTGCATGCTCTGAGTGTATACTGTATAGCAGAAGGAAGAAAAAGCCAAAAGATGCCCACTCAAACTAGGAAAAGAAGTCCTACTTTTTTTAGTTTCTTTCCTATGCCCTGTACTGACAATACTTAACACCATACCAACTGTAAAGGATAATTGTTGACAAGGGTCCATGTCTGTCACCACAGAGCAGGTAGTAGAGGGTGAATTTAGAGCTATAAGGTAATACATTTATAAATGCAAATAACTATCAAATGCATATTATTTTAAATATAACTTGAATTTGTGTATTAATTTCCTTTCCTCTATATAGTGATTCTTTAAACTTTCACTAACACTCAGATTTAAAATCTGTCCTCTACTGATTCAACCAAATCGCCTACCAACATAGGAAATCTGAATCATTCTTCTTCAAAATATTTCAAAAATTACTCATTCATAAGTGAACTTCAGATTTATTTATCTAGAAAAGAGAAAGAAAGAAAATAAGGAAGAAAGGAAGAAAAAGGGATGGAGGGAGGAAGAAAGGAAAAATGGAGAGAGAGACAAAGACTGAGAGAGGGAGGGAGAAAGTTGACGGTCAAAGAGCACTCTTCATCAATTTTCATTGTTTGGGAATAGAATCAAAACAGTCCTATTATTCTTTATGTGAGCATGAACAGAGGACTTAGGTAGAATTTAAGTACCAAGTGAACTACATTCTATACCTTTGGACACATCTCCTTTCTTTGGATGACCAAGAAGTAGAGAATATCAGATAAATCTATACATTTTCATGTTTCATTGTAGCCGGGGAGAGGCTGTAGAATTGAATATGATGCATATCTTTTGTGCTTGAATAAAAAGGAAAATAGTAAAAGGGAGTATTTGTTTCAAGAATCTATACATATCTTTGACACATATCTTATATCAAGTGGTGTATTTCCTGAGAACTTAGATTTCAGGTCATCATCTCATGAAATACATGCTCTGTACTGAGAGGACCAGGAGTGAAGAGCATCATGACGGTTCTCAAATTGTTGGCTTATTCTTTTTTTAAGCTTTTATTTAAATTTCTGTTAGTTAACGTGCAGTGTAATATTAGTTTCAGTCATACAATATAGTGATTCAGCACTTCCATACGACATCCAGTGTGCAATCACAAATGCCTTTCTTAATCCACATTACTAATTTAACCCATCCCTTACTCACCATCCTTCTATAGCTGAGAGCCTATTTCTTGGTTTGCCACTCTTTTACTTATTTTTTTTTTAAATTTCAGCATAACAGTATTCATTATTTTTGCACCACACCCAGTGCTCCATGCAAGTTCCCTGCTAGTTCCATCCATGTCAATGCAAATGGTAGGTATTCATCATTTCTGATGGCTGAATAATATTCTATTGCATATACATACCGCATCTTCTTTATCCATTTGTTTCTTAAATTTCATATATGAGTGAGATCATATGGTATTTGTCTTTCCCCAACTGACTTATTCTAGTTACCATAATACTCTCTAAATCCATCCATATCATTGCAAATAGAAAGATTTGATTCTGTTCTATGGTTGAGTAATATTTCATATATAGTCCCACATTGAGTGCATAAATATTTTTAATTGTTAGATCTTCCTGTTACTATTACATAGTGTCCTCTTTTTCTATTGTTACAGTCTTTGTTTCAAAGTCTAGTCTGTCTGATATATGATTTTCTACTCTACCTTTCTTTTGTCATCCATTTGCATGATAAATATTTTTCCATTTCCTCACTTCCAATCTGCAAGTGTCTTTGAGTCTACAATGAGTCTCTTGTAGACAGCATAAAGATGGGTCTTTTTTTCATCCATTCTGACATCCTATGTCTTTTGATTGGAGAGTTTAGACCATTTACATTCACAGTAATTGTTATTAGATACATATTTATTACCATCTGATAAGCTATTTTTTGGTTGTTTCTGGAGATTTTCTCTGATCCATCCTTATCTTTCTTACATATTTTGTTGTGAATTGATTGTGAAAATGATATATTTGGATTTCCTTCTCCTTTTTCTTTGCATTTTCATTGCGCATACATACACATGATGTATGGTTACCATTAGCTTTGTATATAATCTCTTCTGCAAATAGCAGTCTATATTAAGTTGACAGTCATTTAAGTTTGAACCTATTCATTTCTCCTCTTCTTCTCATATTTTAGGCATATGTTTTATTTTAATATCCTTTTTATATGTTCCTTGACTGATTTTTTACAGAAATATTCATTTTTACTTCTTTTGTGATTCCTGCCTTTATAATGTCATTTTTGGTCCTCCCTTTCCACCCAGAGCCTCATGTAGTATTTCTTGCAGGGTTGATCTAGTGGTCACAAACTCCTTTATTTACTTCTTTCTTTCTTTCTTTCTTTAGTTTGCCTGGGAAATGCTTTATCTCTCCTATTCTGAACAATAACCTTGCTGAATCAGATATTCTTGGGTGTAGATTTTTCCTCTTTAGCACTTCGGATATATCATCCCACTCCTATCTAGATTGCTTTGTTTCTGTTGAGAAATGTCCAGCTACAATTATGTGTTATTTATTGTAAGTTATGGACTTCCTCTTGCTTTTTCTTTTCTTTTCTTTCTTTCTTTCTTTCTTTCTTTCTTTCTTTCTCCCTTTCTTTCTTTCTTTTTTTAATTTTTGTGTGTGTAAAACAATATAATATAATATTTATTTATTTATTTATTTGTTTGTTTGCATATGATGTATTATTTACTTCAGGAGCACAGATCTGTGAATCATCAGTCTTACACAATGCACAGCATTCACCATAGCATATAATCTCCCCAGTGCCCATAACCCAGCCACCCTATAGCTCGACCCCACCCCAAGAACTCTCAGATTATTTCCGAGATTAAGAGTCTCTTATGGTTTTTCTTTCTCCCTGGCCCCAACTTCTTACATTTTTTTTCCTCCCTTCCCCCCATAACCCCCACCCTGCACCTCAAATTCCTCATATCAGAGAGATCATATGATAATTGTCTTTCTCTGATTGACTTATCTCACTCAGCATAATACAGTCTAGTTCTATCCATATCATTGCAAAAGGCAAGATTTCAGAGTTTTTTTGATGGCTGTGCAGTAGTCCATTTTATATATATACCACACTTCTTTATCCATTCATCTGTTAATGGACCTCTAGTCTCTCTCCATAGTTCAGCTATTGTGAACATTGCTGCTATAAACATTTGAGTGCACGTGCCCTTTTGGATCACTACATTTGTATCTTTAGTGTTAATACCCATTACAGTGATGGCTGGGTCATAGGGTAGTTCTATTTTCAACTTTTTGAGGAAATTCCAGAGTGACTGTACCAGCTTGCATTCCCACCAACAGTGTAGCAGGGCTCCCCTTTTTCTGCATCCTCACCAACACTTGTGTTTCCTGACTTGTTAATTTTAACCATTCTAACTGGTGTGAGATGATATCTCACTGTGGTTTTGATTTGTATTTCTCTGATGCCAAGTGATGTTGACCACTTTTTCATGTGTCTGTTGGTCATTTGAATATCTTCCTTGCAGAAATGTCTGTTCATGCCTTCTGCCCATTTCTTGATTGGAGTATTTGTTCTTTGGGAATTGAGTTTGATAAGTTCTTTATAGATTTTGGATACTAGGCCTTTATCTGATATGTCATTTGCAAATATCTTCTCCCATTCTGTTGGTTGTCTTTTGGTACTCTTGACTGTTTCTTTTGCTGTGCAAAAGATTTTGATCTTGATGAAGTCCTAATAGTTCATTTTTGCCCTTGGTTCCCTTGCCTTTGGCAATGTTTCTAGGAAGAATTTGCTGCTGCTGAGGTCAGAGAGTTGCTGCCTGTCTTCTTCTCATGGATTTTGATGGATTCAGGTCTCACACTATGGATTTTGAGCCCATTTTGAGTCTATTTTAGAGTATTGTGTAAGGAAATGGCCCAGTTTTATTCTTCTGCATGTGGCTGTCTGATTTTCCCAATACCATTTGTTGAAAAGACTGTCTTTTGTCCATTGGATATTCTTTTGAAGATTAGTTGATCATAGAGTTGAGGGTGAATTTCTGGGCTCTATTTCGTTCCAGAGATCTATGTGTCTGTTTTTGGGTCAGTACCATACTGTCTTGATGATTACAGTTTTGAAATAGCACTTGAAGTCTGGAATTATGATGCCACCAACTTTGATGTTCCTCTGGCTATTCCGGGTCTTTTCTGGTTCCCTATAAACTTTAGGATTATTTGTCATTTCTTTGAAAAAAGTTGATGGTATTTTGATAATGATTGCATTAATTGTATAGATTGCTTTAGGTAGCATAGACATTTTCACAATATTTGTTCTTCCAATCCACGAGCAAGAAATGTTTTTTCAATTTTTTTGTGTGTGTCTTCCTCAATTTCTTTCATTAGTACTTTAAATTTCCTGAGTACTGATTCTTTGTCTCTTTTATTCCTAGGTATCTTATGGTTTTGGGTGCAACTGTAAATGGTATCAAGTCCTTAATTTCCTTTTCTTCTGTTTTGCTGTTGGTGTGTAGAAATGCAAATGATTTCTGTGCATTGATTTTATATCCTCTCACTTTACTGAATTCCTGAATGAGTTCTAGCAGTTTTGGAGTGAAGTCATTTGGATTTTCTGCATAAAGTATCATATCATCTGCAAAGATTGAGAGTTTGACTTCTTCTTTGTTGATTTGGATGTCTTTTATTTCTTTTTGTTCTCTGATAGCTAAGGCTAGGACTTCTAATACTATGTTGAATAGCAGTGGTGGTAGTGGACAGCCCTGCCATGTTCCTGGCCTTAGGGGAAAAGCTCTTAGTTTTTCCCTACTCAGAATAATATTCACTTTGGGTTTTTCACAGATGTGTTTTATGACATTGAGCTATGTACCCTCTATCCATACACTGTGAGGAGTTTTGATCAAGAAAGCATGCTGTAGGTTGCCTAATGCTTTTTCAGCATCTATTGAAAATATTTTATGGTTCTTGTTATTTCTTTTATTAATGCATTGTGTCACATTGATTGATTTGTGGATGTTGAACCAAACTTGAAGCCCTGTAATAAATCCAACTTGGTCGTGGCGAATAATCCTTTTAATGTACTGATGGATCCTATTAACTAATATTTTGGTGAGAATTTTTGATCTGTGTTCATTAAGGATATTGGTTTGTAATTCTCTTTTTTCATGGGGTCTTTCTCTGGTTTTGGTATAAGGAAATAATCCCCATAAAATGAGTTTGGAAGTTTTCCTTTCATTTCTATTTTTTGGAACAGTTTCAGGAGAATAGGTATTAATTCTTTTTTAAATGTTTGATAGAGGGGCACCTGGGTGGCTCAGTGGGTTAAAGCCTCAGCCTTTGGCTCAGGCCATGATCCCAGGGTCCTGGGATCGAACCCACGTCGGGCTCTCTGCTCGGCAGGGAGCCTGCTTCCTCCTCTCTGCCTGCCTCTCTGTCTACTTGTGATCTCTGTCTGTCAAATAAATAAATAAATAAATAAATCTTTAAAATAATAACTAAATAACTAAATAAATGTTTGATAGAGGGGTTCCTGGGTGGCTCAGTTGGTTAAGCAGCTGTCTTCAGCTCAGATCATGACCCCAGGGTCCTGGGATCAAGCCCCACAGTAGACTCCCTGCTCAGTGGAGAGCCTCTCTCAGTCTCTCTCTTTCTCTCTCTCTCTGCCTGCTGCTCTGCCTACTTGTTATTTCTCTCTCTTTCTAATAAATAAATAAAATCTTAAATAAAATAATAAACAAGCAAATAAATAAATATTTGATAAAATTCCCCTGGGAAGCTATCTGGCCCTGGGATCTCTTTTGCTGGAAGAATTTTGGTTACTGCTTCAATCTCCTTACTGGTTATGGGTCTGTTATTTCTTCCTAGATCACTTTTGGTAGTTTATACATCTCGAGGAATACATCCATTTTTTCCAGGTTGTCAATTTTTCTGGTGTGTAGTTGCTTATAATATGTTCTTATATTTGTTTGTATTTCTTTGGTGTTGCTTGTGATCTCTCCTTTTTCATTCATGATTTTATTAATTTGAATCCTTTCTCTTTTCTTTTTGATAAGTCTGGCCAGGTGTTTATCAATATTAATTCTTTCAAAGAACCAGCTCCTGGTTTAATTGATTTGTTCTTCTGTTCTTTGGTTTTTATTTTATTGAACTTTGCCCTGATCTTTATTATTTCTCTTCTGCAGGGTTTAGGCTTTGTTTGCCATTCTTTCTCCAGCTCCTTTAGGTGTAGGATTCGGTTGTGTATTCAAGACCTTTCTTGTTTCTTTTTCTTTCTTTTTTTAAAAGGTTTTATTTATTTGACACAGAGATAGAGAGTACAGTAGGCAGAGCAGCAGGCAGAAGGAGAGGGAAAAGCAGACTCTTCGCTGAGCAGGGATCCTGATGTGGGGCTCAGTCCCAGGATCCTGGGATCATGACCTGAGCCAAAGGGCACCACTTAACTGACTGAGCCACCCAGGCACCCCACCTTTCTTGTTTCTTGAGAAAGGCTTGTATTGCTCAATATTTTCCTCTCAGGACCACCTTTTCTGCATCCCAAAGGTTTTGAACAGTTGTGTTTTCATTTTCAATTGTTTCCATGATTTTTTAAAAAAAAATTCTTCTTTTAATTTCCTGGTTGATTCATTCATTTTTAGTAGGATGCTCTTTGACTTCCATGTATTTGTGTTCTTTCCAATCTTCCTCTTGTGGTTCCAATCTTCCTCTTTCTACTTTCTAAGCATTGATGTCTGTAAATATGCAGGGAATGATCCCAATCTTTTGGTACTGGTTGAGACCTGATTTGTGACCCAGGATGTGACCTATTCTGGAAAATGTTCTATATGCACTAGAGAAGAATATGTATTCTGTTGCTTTGGGATGGAATCTATGAATATAACTGATATTATATTCTTTCTGTCTTTATTCATTTATTAGAAAGAGAGAAATAACAAGTAGGCAGAGCAGCAGGCAGAGAGAGAGAGAGAAAAACAGGCTCTCCACTGAGCAGGGAGTCTACTGGGGGGCTTGATCCCAGGATCACCAACTGAGCCACCCAGGAACTCCTCTATCAAACATTTATTTATTCATTTATTTATTTATTTTTTATTTTAAAGATTTATTTATTTGACAGGCAGAGATCACAAGTAGGCAGACAGACAGGCAGAGAGGAGGAAGCAGGCTCCCTGCCAAGCAGAGAGCCCGACTCGGGGCTCAAATCCAAGACCCTGGGATTATGACCTGAGCTGAAGGCAGAGGCTTTAACCCACTGAGCCACCCAGGTTCTCCTCTATCAAACATTTAAAGAAAAATTAACACCTATTTTCCTGAAACTCTTGATCTTTTGCTTAGATGATCTGTTCATTTCAGTGAGGGGGTGTTAAAATCCTCTTCTATTCCTGTATTATTTTTGATGTGTTTCTTTGATTTTGTTATTAACTAGTTTATATAATGGGCTGCACCTATGTTAGGGGCATAGATATTTACAGTTATTTGATTTTCTTGTTTGACAGACCCTTTAAGTATGATACACTGTCATTCCTCATATCTTATTATTATCTTCATCTGTCATTCCTCATATCTTATTATTATCTTCATCTTAAAATCTAATTTATCTGCTATAAGGATTGCCACCCCATCTTTCTTTTGATGTCCATTAGCATGGTAAATTGTTTTCCACCCCTGCACTTTAAATCTGGAGGTGCCTTTGGGTCCAAAATGAGTTCCTCGCAGACAACATATCAATGGGTCTTGTTTTCTTTATGCATTCTGATGCCCTGTGTCTTTTGATTAGGACATTTAGCCTATTTACATTTAGAGTAACTACTGAAAAATATTAATTTAGTACCATTGTATTGCCTTTAAGGTGACTTTTACTGTATATTGTCTCTGTTACTTTCTGGTCTGTTTCTTTTAGGCTCTCTTTCAATATTTCCTGTAGGACTGGTTTAGTGTTTGCAAATTCTTTTAGTTTTTGTTTGTCCTGGAAGCTTTTTATCTCTCCTTTAATTTTCAATGAACACCTAGCTAGGTATAGTATTCTTGGCTGCATATTTTTCTCATTTAGCGTTCTGAATATATCATACCAGTCCTTTCTGGCCTGCCAGATCTATGTGGATAGGTCTGTGCCAATCTAATATTTCTACCATTGTATGTTACAGACCTCTTGTCCCAAGCTACTTTCAGGATTTTCTCTTTGTCACTGAGACTTGTAAGTTTTAGTATTAGGTGACAGGGTGTTGGCCTGTCTTTATTGATTTTGTGGGGTTACTGGGTGGTTTTCTGTGCCACCTGCATTTTGATACTTTTTCCACTCCCCAAATTAGGGAAGTTCTCTGCTATAATTTGTTTCAATATACCTTCTCCCCACCCCTTTCTTCTTCTTCTTCTGGGATCCCAATTATTCTAATATCGTTTCTCTTGAATTCTCCCCTCATGGTCCAGTAGTTGTTTATCTTTCTTTTTCTCAGCTTCTTTATTCTCCATCATTTGGTCTTCTATATCACTAATTCTCTCTTCTGCCTCATTTATCTCTGCAGTAAGAACCTCCATTTTTTTTTAAATTGCACCTCATTAATAGTTTTTTTTTTTAATTTCAACTTGCTTAGATCTTAATTCTTTTATTTTTCCAGAAAGTTTTTTTTATTTCTCCAGAAAGGGATTCTCCAGTATCTTCTATGGGTTTTTTTTTTTTTTTTTTTTTGAGCCCAGTTAGCATCTTGATAATCATCATTATGAACTGTGATTCTGACATTTTACTAATGTCTGTATTGATTAGGTCCCTAGCCATCAGTACTGCCTCCTGTTCTTTGATTTTGGATGTATTTTGGTCTGTTAGAGGAAAATGCCTCCCAAAATTTTAAAGAAAGAAAAACTCATATATATACACAAAATAAGTGTAAACATAATGAAGGGATGGAATATGATTGGAAAGATGAAAATGTAAAAAATATTCTAAAAATGAATTGATAAAAAGTTGTTTGAAAAAGAAAGAAAATAAAAAAGGGGAGACAATGTGATCAGGCTAAATACTAGAACAAAGGTACATGCTTGATTTAGGGTATATTTTGATCTGTTAGAAGAAACTGTATCAAAAAATAATGAATACTATTTTTCTGAAAATAAGTAAATTGAAAAAATTAAAAAAAAAGACAGCTGAAATTTAAAAAAAAAGAAGAAACTGTATCCCAAAATTTTAAAGAAAGTAAAACTTAAATGTATACAAACAATAAGGTTAAATACAATGAAAGAATAGAATATGACTATAACAGTGCAAATTTAAAAAGATTTTTTAAATGATATTGATAAGATAAAATATTTAAAATAGGCTAGACTAGGAAAGAGGGAAAATTTAAAAAATAGAATAAGAAAAAAAACTTTAAAAAATTTAACTTTGAAAGACTAAAGAATCATGGGGTGGGGGGAAAGCCATGAATTCTATGTGCTGCATTCTCCTCACTCTGGAGTTCCACAGTTCTCATTGATTGGTGAACTTGGTCTTGGCTGGATGTTTTTGTGGACCTGAGGCCACACTGTCCCAGTGAGGGCTCCACCCCCCCCCACCTTCCACTCAGCTTCTGGAGCAACATCTCTCAGTGGAGTTGACTTCTAAAAGTTCTGATTTTGTGCTTCAGTGCTCTACTGCTTGCCTGGAGCTGGCCCCTCCCTTTACAGTCTATCTTCCCATATACCGCCTTAGATTCATGTCTCTGCACATCTTACCTTCCAGAAAGTGGTCAGTTGTCTGTGTCTAGAATTGCTGCTCTTCTCTTCTTTGATCTCCTGTTGAGTTTATAAGTGTTCAGAATGGTTTCATAATTATCTAGCTAAATTACTGGGCCCCAACAAAATTTAGATCTCCTATACCCCCACCATCTTGATCCTCCCCCTACATTGTTACTATTTAAACAGTTATATTTACATCAATTAAAAGTTATTAAAATATTTTATTTTCTCTTTATTTTTCCCTAATACTCCTTTATTTATGTTGATCTGAATTTCTGACATTATTTTTCTTCTGTGTGATAGACATTAACATTTCTTGAAGGGCAAGTCTGTTGTTGACAAATTTCCTTATTTTGTGTTTGTATGAGAAAGCGTTTTTCCTTCACTTTTGAAGGATAATTTATCTGGATATTGAATTCTAGGTTAGTGTTTTATTCTTTCTTCCAGCATTACAATACTTTCTTCCAGTATCTTGCTTGATTATTTTTGGAAGACTTTATTATTGGGTTTCCAGAAAAATTAAGAAGAAGTTACAAATTTTCCATATACTCCCACCCACCCCCACACACATAGCCTCCCTTATTGTCAATGTCCCCCACCAGAGTGGCACATTTGTTATAATTTATGAGCCCACATTTACATGTCATTACCCCAAATCTTCAGTTTACATTTGGGCTCATTCTTGGTGTTGTACACTCCACCAGTTGTGAAAATGTATAATCACATATTCACATTATAGAGTACTTTCACTGCCCTAAAACTCCTCTGTGCTTTGCCAGTTTATCTATGCATCCTGCACCCATCCCATAGCAACCACTGATTTTTCCACTGTTTCCAGGATTTTGCCTTTTCCAGAATGTCATATAGTTGAAATCATAGTATATGGCCTTTTTAGATTGGCTTTTTTCACTTAATAATGTTCATGTAATGTTCTTCCATGTCTTTTTATGGCTTGATAACTCATCGCATTTTAGTGCTAATTACTATTTCATTATTTGGATGTACCATAGTTTGTTTAACCTTTAACCCACTGAAGAACATCTTTGTTGATTCCAAACATCCATGTGGAGCTTTTAGTGTGAACATAGTTTCAATTACTTTGGATAAATAACAAGGTGTGTTATGGTGTTGTATGGTTGGAGCTTGTTTTGTTTTGTAAGAAGCTGCCAAACTGTTTTCCAAAGTGTTTGTACCAGCATGGTTTCTGACATGTGCACTGAAATTCTTGTCCTTGTTTCTCTGTTAGGATTCATAAGCCCTCTTACTACCTGCTACCATACTCATGTTTTGTTTTGTTTTCACATTTACTGTTTGCCTTATTTTTCTGCAGTTTGAATATGATATGTCTAGGTTATTTTGTTGTTGTTGTTTTAATGCTTCATGTATTCTGAGCTTTCTGAATCTGTGGTTTGGTGTCTGTCAATCTTGGAAAATTCTTAGCCCTTATTGTATTACTTCATATATTTATCTTCTCCTTTCTTTCCCTTCCTTTTAGTATTTTATTTTTTTTTAAAAAGATTTTATTTATTTATTTTTCAGAGAGACAGAGAGAGCACAAGCAGGGGGAAAGACAGGCAGAGAGAGAAGCAAGTTCCTTGCTGAGCAAGTAGCCTGATATAGGACTCAATCCCAGGTCCCAGGATCATGACTCAAGCCGAAGACAGATCCTTAACCAACCAAATGAGCCACTTAGGCATCCCTCCTCCTTGTAGCATTATAATAAAATATATGTATTTTATATCACTATATATATATTATTTCTATTTTACATATATATATATATATATATATATATATATATTAAAGATTTTATTTATTTATTTGACAGAGATCACAAGTAGGCAGAGAGGCAGGCAGAGAGAGAAGGAAACAGGCTCCCCACTGAGCAGAGAGCCCGATGTGGGGCTCGATCCCAGGACTCTGAGATCATGACCTGGGCCAAAGGCAGAGGCCTCAACTCACTGAGCCACCCAGGTGCCCTTACATATATATTTAACAATGTATATATGTATATATTTATTTTTTTAAGTAGGATCCATGCCCATCATGGAGCTCAGCTTAGGGCTCAAAGTCATGACTCAGATCCAGACCTGAGCTGATATCAAGAGTCAGATGCTTGACCAACTGAGCCACCTAGGCATGCTATTAATTATGTATATTAAGCCTTCTGTAATTGCCCTACATTTCTTGAATGTTATGGTCCCTCTTTTTTTCCCCTCACTATCTATCTGTTGTGGAATTTTCAAATGACATATCTTCATTATTTCCTTGTAAAGTATATTGATGAGCTCATGAAGATAGTCTTTACTTCTGTTACAGTGTTTTTGGCTTAATATATTCCCTTTTTTGATATTTATTTATTTATTTATTTTAGAGAGAGACAGCACATGTAAATGGGGGATGGGGCACAGGGAAAGAATCTTCAAGCAGACTCCCCACTGAAGTATAGCCCACAGTCATGGGACTCGATCTGACAACCCATGAAATCATGACCTGAGCTAAAACCAAGAGTCAGATGCTCAACCAACTGAGCCACACAGGCACCCCTATAACATTTCCTTTTTTCTTTTTTTTAGTGTTTTTAGCTTTCTGCTTATATGACTCAATGGTTCCCCTTCTTTTCCATTAGAACCTTTAATATATTAATCATAGTTACTTTAAATTTCTTATCTGATTATTCCAACATCTGTGTCATCTTGAGTGTAGTTTTATTGTTTGCTTTGTCTCCCCAGAGTTTTTGTTGCCTTTTGGCCTGTCTTCTAATTTTTTTTGAAAGCCAAACAAGTTACATTAATTAGTAAATATCAAGAAATAGGCCTTTAATGTGAGAATATATGTTAATCTGATGAGGAGCTGGGCTGTGTGTTACATTTGCTGGAGCTGTGGGTGCCAAAGGCTAAAAATTCCTCCAGTGTCCTTTTTGAGTGATTTATGCTTGCCAGGTGCACCTTCTCAGAGAGAGTCTGCATCTTACAGCTCTCTCCGCTCTAATCTACTGTTCTTACACTGGAGCCTTATTGGTTTATAATGAAGTATTGGGGAGGGGGAGCTCTCTCTAATTTTATAATTGCATGTAAGTCTTTAAGTAAGCCTGGGTTCCTGGCTATGACTTTCACAAGTGTTTCTCCAGTGGTATAAGATGTTTTCTTCCTTACCCTTACTCACCTCCCTGGCTACAGTATGTTTATCTGATATCCTTGAAGCCCTAGTTCCTGTTGACTCACCACCTTTGGTGAGATAGGAAGGCCAGAGGGGCCTGAAGTGCCAGGAATACATTTCACCATCTGAGATAAGGTTCTGGTAAAGACTTTTCTCCTCTCCAGTAGGTCTTTGCTATGTAGTGAAGGCTCCAGGTATATTTTATAATGATTAATCTTCTCCTGCCAGAGAAAAGAAGATATCTTTCTTGGATCTTCACTTTAAGAACCTTATAAGGTTCCTGGAAGTTAAGTCCATGAAAATGTTGGAAGACCTCTGAGGTTGTGGTCATAAGAAGCTTTTCAGTCCATTTTTGTTCACACTGAGCCTCCAACAATCATCAGAATTAAATGGGAGTGTTCCTATCAGCTTGTTGCTTCAGTGATTTCTCCAGAAAAATAAATAGACCTTTGCTTTGATTCTACGTTCATGTGTCTCTCCATATTTCTGAGTGATGATTTGCCTTGTGACCTCAGTTCTTGGATGGGTCTAAAAAAAGTCAGTGACTTTCAATTAGTTTAAGCTTTTTCCATTGTTAGGGCCAGTTGAGACAACTTGCAAGCTCTTTTCAGCCTGTAGCTGAGTCCAGAAGTATCTTCATATGCTATTTCAGTTACGGCGAATAGTTAAGAGTCAGGAATTTTCAAAGAAAGATGTCTTGAAACTGGAAACAAAAGTTTGCAGAGTTAATTAAATGTCAGACACTCCTTTCATCAGTAAGAATTTATTGAGCAGCTACTGTTTATGAGATAGTTTAGACTGCTGTATTTATGGAATAATTAATTAACTTAATCCCTTAAAAGCCCCAGTGTGATACATACCATTGTTGTTTTCACTTTTCAGATGAGGACACTGAGCACAAGGTGCTCAAGTAATTTGCTCAAGTCCCAAGAGTGAAGATTCTAAAAGAAGTCTGCAGATCTCATTCTCTTTGCCACTGTATTTTGCCTCTCTCCAACTATTATGTGTAGATAATATACTAACACATAATAATGCAAATAATAATAAGGAAAACAAAATGTTCTCTGACATTTTAGGAGGCAGGAAATTACTCCTGTCATGGGAGATCAGGGAAGACTTGGCATTTCCATTTATTAAAGTTAGGATTTAATAGACAGTTATGATGATAGGAGTTTTGAGAGGAAAGAAAGTGGTGGACAGACCCAGAGATTCATAAACAGTGTGCAGTGCAAGAGAGAGAGAGAAACCTAGAACAGAATGTCAGCCTGGGAGATCTCAACTGTTTCCTGACAACAAGAAAGAGAGCTTTGAATTAAGAAATGAAAGATCACTTGCATGTTTGAAAAAGATCAATGTGTAACAGGGAGCACTGGAGAAATAAGGAACAAAGACAAACATATCAGTTAGATACTTGTTAGACAGTTGTGTAGTGAGAGTGGAAAGGAGGAGAAAAGGCCAGAGGGGACAAAGACTAGTGAGTTGAAGAAATCAAAAATGACTCTAAGGTTTAAAGTTTCTGTGATTAGAAAATGATGAAATAGATTGCTAATGAACAAATTTATATATATGCACATATATATATGCACACACATATATATATGCACACACACACACACATATATATATATGCACACATATATATGTCTGTCATAACTCTTAGTCATGAGAGGGATTATGTCATTTTTTTTTTTTCAGAAGAGACACAATTTTAGTTAAGTTTAAAGTCTAAAGAAAGTTTATTTAACTCAGATAAAGGGGACAATAGAAATGGTGAAGGGTGGTGTCCTCAGCTCCCAGTCTCACCAGAACATTGTCAACACTGTTAAGATTAAATGGCTCTTTGCAATCTCCCAGCTTTAGGAACATACTGACCGGACATTGGGTCTGCCTTTCTATCCTTGCAAATGCCCAACCCCAACCTCCCCACCACCACCACGAGGGCATTTCTTCATTGTTTGCCTGGAATAACAGAACCTTGCCTGCTTTGTGAGCCTTGTAAAATTTTACACAGTTCATAGTTTGTGAGATTATCACCAAAGGAAATGGAGGGATGTTTAGAACTTGTGTTTTGGGGAAAACATGCATTTTAGAGGAATGGTTGCACAGCAGTCTTTTCCCAGAAACATATTTTTGGGGGTCCCCAATGATTTGTAGACCACGTTTATTATTTTGCTCAGACTTTACTACATCCTTTACTGCCCTATTTTTTTCTTTAGTGACAAAAGCACTTCTTATCAGTATTTATTTTTGGCAAATTAAATAATAGCCAAAGGGTTATTATGTTGGGTTGTGATTTTCCCATGTACACACAATAAACTTTATCTGGAGAAATTACCACACCTTCATTCCTTCCAAATTGCTTTCCCAACCATCCTTTTAGCCTTCAGGACTTCTCCCCCTGTACATCAGAGACATTTAAAAGTTTCAAGCTTGAAGGTGTCTTACAGATAATCTCATCCAAGATTTTCACTCCATTCATGAGGAGCCAGGGCTCAAAGAGCCTCCCTGTGCTTCTCACAGCACATAGCTGGTCCTGGTAGATCCATGGGGGAAACCACATCTGATTTCTGGTCCAGTGATATTTTTATTACTCAATTTTCAGAGAAATTATAGGAGGGAAAATCCAACATCAATTCAGTAACGTAAAACAGTCTTTTTAAAAAATGGATAATCTTATCAATACATAAAAATAGAAATATTAAATATAGATTGATAGGAAGATATGCAAGGGATGATTGCACAAAAAAGAAGGGTTACCAATTATTTGCTAAATGAATTGTAGAAATCCCATTGGTCCTTAGGTTTGGAGAGCCAGAATAGAGCTGGATCAGAAGTGAGAGAAAACTGGGATGGCAGGTCTGCCATGGGAGGAGAGCCCAGCAAGGCTGACTCTGGAAGCCCTGATAGGAGAGGAAAGGCACCCCAGACTTGGCAAACAAACAGGGTGGCCTGTCCAGAGTACTGAGACAGAAGACCTGTGCTGTGTAGCTTTTGGAGGTTACAGGGTTTCCACATGAGATAGTTTGTCCACTGGACATTGCTTTGCAGCTAATATTTACACAGGTCTAGACAGGCCAGGTATTCTTTCTTGTGAGTGTTTTTTGTTTTTTGTTTTTTTTTCTTTTTGTCCCCTTACATTCATTTAAGACTGCATGGCACGTAGGGACTCTGCCAAACCGCTCAGCCATTTAATCTCCATCTCTCTGTCCCTCTTCACCTCGTAAACCAGGACAGATAGTGAGAGAAAGAGGACCAAGGGAGAGTGCGTGCAGCTCTCTACACTAAAAAGGGAGAGGGTGTGTGGGGACGACATTTGTCAGCTTCTCTTTTTCATTTTCCTGAACGAGAAAAAATGACCCAGGAAATCCAACAGGACGTAAATCTAAGGTGAACCAAGCAAGTTGATAGCCTTCAAATTAAGACGAAAACATACTGAAGTATGGGATTCAAAGAATGAAAAAAATGAGAGACTGTGAACACATTTTGGGTCGGGGCTGTCTGAGATTATTCCTCAGTGGCCTGTAAGGCAGGTGCTCACATCACCCCATGCTGCAGAGGGGGAAGGAGACTGCAGGAGCAACTTGCTTGGGGCCACAACCCACACATTAGGATCGTGGTTGGACTCAGCCCTTAATCCCTATAGCTGAGCTTAAGTGTCAATGCTGAGTGATGCTCTCACTGACTTCCCCATGCCCCACATTTGACACAGAAGCAGGATGAAATGGTGGAAGTCATAGGGCCCAGTAGTGGGCCCAGAGATAATGACAGTTAATTCACAGGATTGTGGGGATAAAATAAAGGAAACCACCTCTGTGACATGCCCAAGATCGGCCCCAGCTTGTGCTCATTTGGTAAAAAATTGATACCTCATTTTATCTCTATTTTCTAATTTTGCTATTGTTTACAAAGAGGCACTGAAAGGGGATGGGTATTCTGGTATCTGGGTGCCCACCATGTATTTCCATTGTAACACCTACAATCCACCCCAAACCTGTCCCTTTCTGTTCTTTTCTCTGCTCATTAAAGGAAAACTCTGTCTTTACAGAATTTAGAGTTGTCCTGGACGTCTCTCTCACTCCCTCACATGTAGTCACTGCATTCTCTAAGGGCCTATGTGTGCTCTCAGTGTCTGTGTAGCTTCCTCCAGGCCCGGTGGCAGTTTCTCCATGTGCAGGCTGGTGGATGCCTCTTGCCACCACTTGGGCATGATATGTCATCTCATTAGAGCAGCCAGACTGGTCAGATATCAACTTGCAATTGCTTTCCACCTCACTCAGAATAAAGACAAAGTCCTTACCACATTCCCAAGGCTTGTCCACCTCCTATACAGACACACTATGGGTCCTCCAGGGCCTCAGCCACACTTGATGCCTGTGTTCTGCCCATGTCAGCCATACCTGCCTGCAAACGCTGATCAGCTCTTCTCTCAGACCAAAAGCTTCTTCTCATACAGCTTCTTCTCATACACCTATGCATCATTTTCTTGAATTTCTTGCATTTTATCAAGGTTATGGTGTAAAGTTTCACCATATTCAAGAAGCGTTCTGAGATTTGTTTGTAATGAAAATACTACACCTACCCTAGTGCTCTGCTATATTTTCTTTGAGATGTCACTCATGTTCTCATTCCTGCATTCCCTGCTTTTCCACCCCAGTGATTACCATGAACACAGCAGTTTTCTCTGTTCACCCTGGCACCTCTCGCCCCTGAGGGCAGTACCTGGCACTGTAAGAGCTCAAAGTGCTTTTGAAAGAAGGGAGGAAGAAAGGGTTGATGAGGTAGCTGGCCAATTCCAAAGTCAGATCTCTTTGGCTCAAATATAACCTTGCATTGATGACCTTGGGCAATTATTGTATCTTTCTAAAGCCTCAGTTTCATAGTCTGAAAAATTAAGGTATAAGAGGAGAATGAAGTTAGACAACCATTATAGAGCGGCAAGCCTTGTCTTGGTGGCAAAAAAACTGACAGCAGGCGCAAGTTATCATTTGTACACTTATTCACCATGGGATTAAAGAAAGTCCCTGTCCACCTCCTTCTCAGAAAAACAAGATGGAATTCAATGAGGTGCCATCATCACCATAACCTTGAATATTTTCTAATTAACAAGTGTATACCTTTTTCAGTTATTTTGACTACAACGAATGAATATATCTTGGGCCTCACTTCACTTTGAGATGGAAACACAATGGCAGCACCTACTCCTACAAAAGCTGTCTAAGGATGGCTGGCGCTGCCTGTGTGTGGATGGGGACTTCGAAGGCTCAGCACTTGTCAGGGGCCTGAGGAACGGCAAGAGCACTTAGCTGCACAGGGAAGCATCAAGAGGAGACTTTAAAAAATGCTGATGTGTTTTTTCATATTTTGTGGCTTACGGTATCATTATGCCCCAACCAGAGAAGCTACTATAAGAATTTAATATTTGTTAAGGTTCACTTGAGGGTTGTTGCATTAGAGACTGTTTCACATGTGTTTAAAAAATGATTCAATTCCCATAATCTTAATATCTACCACAGTTTTATGGAAGACTCCCATTAACTAGATAAATGCTCCCAGAAGTCAATGGCTACACTTGCTATATTCAGCACCACATGTCTTGCACTTAGCCTGGGTGATGCACAACTCATCTTATGGAGTTTTTGAATGGACTTCTGCTGTTTAGTGTTTCATAACCAGGACTTGTACATCATGTGAATTCTTGTTTCAATCAAAATACTTTTAATAATCAATAATCAATAACTCTGGGATGGCCAACAGGACCAAATTGTGTTGTGCCAGAAAAACCCAGGATGTTCAGTTTTCACACCAACAAGAAAAGGTCTGTCTCCACTGGCTTCCACCGTGAGCTATGCCTTGTTTGTCTCCAACTTTCTCTATGTGTCAAAATCTGTCACTAGATGGGAGCTGCTAGTGATTCCCAACCTTTAACTTGGTGGGAAGTCTCAGTGTGTAAACAAATGGACCATGAGAACAAAGAGAATAAGAGTGTGCAACTGTACAACTCAACAATAAAAAGACAAATAGACTAATTCAAGATGGGGAAAGGATTTGAATAGGCTTTTCTCCAAAGAAGATACACAAATCGTCAATCAGTTCATGAAAAAAATGCTCAATAACCCAAGTCATGAAGGAAATGCAAATCAAAACGCAATGAGGTAATGAGGTGCTACCTCAACCCACCAAGATGGCTATAACACAAAGACATCATAATAAGTCTTTGCAAGGATACCAAGAAATTAGAAACTTTCATTGCTGGTGGACATGTAAAATGATGCATCTGCTTTGGAAAACAATTTGGCAGTTCTTCAAACAGTTAAACATAAAGTTACATATGATTCATCATTTCCATTTCTAGGTATATAGCCAGGAGAAATGAAAATATACATTCACACTTATATAAAGCTTGTTCATGAATGTTCCTAGCACCATTATCCATTATAAACAAAAAGTGGAAGAAATACAAATGTCCACCAACTGATGAATGGATAAAAAAAGGTGTGATATATCCGCATAATGGAAAATTATTCAGCAGTTAGAAGAAATGAAGTCCTGGGGTATGCTACAATATGGATTAACACTGAAAACACTTTATTCAATGGAAAGAAAAGCAGATACAAAAGGACCAATATTTGTATGACTCCACTTATATAAAACATCTACAATAGACAAATTTATAAAGACAAAAGGTCTATTAGTGGATGCCAGAGACTGGGGCTAAGGAGGAATGAAGAATAAAAACTAAAAGGCTTAGATTAGGCTTTCCTGTTGGAGTGAGGACATGTTCTGGAATCAAATATTGGAGTTCAGGAATGTTCCCTCTATCCCTATATTTTGAAGCGTTTTAATCAGGAATGGATGCTGGATTTTGTCAAATGCTTTTTCTGCCTCAATTGAGAGGACCATGTGGTTCTTCTCTCTTCTCTTATTAATATTGGTAATTAATTGATTGGTAAACAATGTTTTTGGTATATTCCAAAAACACTGAAATTTCCACTTTTAAAGGGTGACCTTAATCTATGTCATTTATAGTTAGATAAAGCTGCTATTAAAAATGAATATAGATGATTTATAATGTGTATTGATCATAATGAATTTTTTATGGTTATATAATAAATTATATCTTTACCCTTGATTTCTGTAACAATTAAATTGAATAAAAATGTTTCTATCCAGAAAGTGAGGAAGATTTGATGGAGGATGTGATGGAAGCAGGAGATCTCAATGTATAGCCAAATTTGACTTCCTAGCATCTTTGCGATTTTTACCTTTTAACCAGAGATGCAAGAAATTAATCTCCTGTCACTGTGGTTTGTCATTAAGTTATTTATTACTTTGATATTTATTGAGGACCCACTATGAGGCAGGATGCGAAAGGAGCTACTAATGCCCCATCTATTCCTCGTCTTCAAACTTTCTTTGATGTCTACATATGGATTCATATTCATGTTCATGTTCATAAGACTTGCCACAATACATGCAAAAAGCCTTGGAAAAGTGTATGTTCATTCACTGAAGGATCCTAATTCTTAGACTTTTTCTTAGGGGAATAAAGGATCATTGTTATGGAAAAATGTGTCCAGCTCAGCATTTCTCAAATTAGTAAAGAGTTTAACCAATCCAAATATTAAATAATCTGAGATAATTTAAAAAAGATCCCAGTGTGTCCTTTACAAGAACAGACTGCACACTTTGAACATGGTGCTAAGGACTTGTATTCATGACGTGGAAAGAATTTCCCAACATAATGTTGACAGATAAATGTAGTTAGATCACAGCAGGAGTTCTATAACCCCATGGATTTATTTGATTTATACAGATAAGGGTAAAACAAGTATAGTACAATGTTAATTGAAGATTCTACGTGGATAGGGTGCTCATTATAAAAACCTTGCAGTGTTTTTGTACACTTGAAATTTTTGTAACATTATAAAGATTAGTTAACTTCAAGAGTGGGGCATTTATTAGTTTTGTTTTTATTTTTGTTCTTACTGGGATTCCACAGGGAGGTACTCCAATGCAGAAATTACCCTTGCAGTTTAGAAGTCCTCCATTATGATTAACTCCCATCCTCTCATTGTCTTCCCTAATACTGAAGAGACTAGCCTTTTATGTTCATTCTTCCCATTCTGCCTCTGAAACTATTCCCAGTGAATAACTTGAATTTCTTAAAATACATTAAGTCTCAGTGAAATTTATATTAGCAGCCGTGACTTCTAAATGTGTGAACTGACTTAGCATAAGATAAAAAAAAAAAAACCCAGTCCATGTGCCCACTAATAAAGCAAAAATGCTCTCAGTATTAGGTAAAACTCATAAAAATTATTGAAGACCCAAAAATCTTTTATTTTCCAAAAATCTTTTATTGATATGCATTATCTCCATCAGTATTTACTAAATTAGAGATTAAAACAGTCATTTTTTAAAATTTTATTTTATTTTTTCAGTGTTCCAAGATTTATTGTTTATGTCCCACACCCAGTGCTCCATGAAATATGTGTCCTCCTTAATACCCACCACCAGGCTTACCCTCCCCCCACCCCTCCCTTCCAAAACCCTCAGTTTGTTTCTTAGAGTTCACAGTCTCTCATGGTTTGCCTCTCCCTCCGATTTCTCCTAATTCACTTTTCCTTTTATTCTAATGTCCTCCATGTTATTCTTTATCTTCCATGAGGAAGTGAAACCATATGATAATTGACTATCTCTGCTTGACTTATTTCACTCAGCATAATCTCTTTCAGTCCCGTCCATGTTGATACAAAAGTTGAGTATTCATCTTTTCTGATGGAGGCATAATACTCAATTATATATATGGACCACATCTTCTTTATCCATTTGTTTGTTGATGAGCATCTTGGCTCTTTCCACAGTTTAGCTATTGTGGCCATTGCTGCTATGAACATTGGGGTACAGATGGCCCTTCTTTCCCCTACATCTATATCTTTGGGGTAAATACCCAGTAGTGAAATTTCAGGATCATTGGGCATCTCTATTTTTAATTTTTTGATGAATCTCCATACTGTTTTCCAAAGTGGCTGTACCAACTTGCATTCTCACCAACAGTGTAAGAGGATTCCCCTTTCTCCATATCCTCTCCAACATTTGTTGTTTTTGCCTTGTTAATTTTTGCCATTCTAACTAGTGTAAGGTGGTATCTCAATGTGGTTTTGATTTGTATTTCCCTGATGGCTAATGATGATGAACATTTTTTCATGTGTCTGATAACCATATGTATGTCTTCTTTGGAGAAGTGTCTAAAGCTGAGTCATGTTAATATATGCATTTATTAGTTCATTTAAAAATAACAAAAAGCCTACATAAGTAGTGTACTTCTATAGAAACAACTATATTATTCAAAACAAAAGAATTTAGCAAGAATTTAGTGAAATTATTTTACATTTTTCCAAATTTCTGTAATATCTGACTTAATGAAAGACAGATGATTTTCATATCTTTCTGTGCATTCAGTATTTTATGATATACAATTTTGATTGAAGAAAATCCAGCCTGAGACAGCTTTGTTAAAAAATGGATGAGCGTTTTATTAGACTTTTCAGGTAATCATGGATATACTTCCTTGATGTCACATGAAATTCAACAAGGAGAAATTTCTTAGAATTTAATTGCTATGTGAATCCTGATACAGTATAATGAACTCTTCATATTATCACATTGTGATCCATTGGTCTATCTGATTATTTGAATATACCTTTTACCCATGCATGGTTTTGGAGCATCATGCACTGGTCATTTGAAAAATATTGGTTCAGAGAATCATGCAGATCATCCAAATGTTGACACAATATCATGAAGATCACATTTGTTAATGTTCTCACCAATCTCATTAGAACAGTATTTAACTATTGGGAAGCTATCAAACTCATGATGGTTAATACAAGTTTCCCCCCTCAAAAAAAATTTTTTTAAAGATTTTATTTATTTATTTGACAGAGAGAGAGATCACAAATAGGCAGAGAGACAGACAGAGAGAGAGATGAGGAGAAGCAGGCTCCCTGCTGAGCAGAGAGCCCCATGCGGTATTCGATCCCAGGCCCCTGGGATCATGACCCCAGCCGAAGGTAGAGGCTTAACCCACTGAGCCACCCAGGCACCCCCCAAAAAAATTTTTTTAAGATTTTATTTATTTATTCGACAGATAGAGATCACAAGTAGGCAGAGAAGCAGGCAGAGGGAGAGGGGGAAGCAGGCTCCCTGCTGAGCAGAGAGCTCGATGCGGGGCTCCATCCCAGGACCCTGGGATCATGACCTGAGCCGAAGGCAGAGGCTTTAACCCACTGAGCCACCCAGGCGCCCCAAGTTTCCCAAAATTTTAATGTTTGTTTGAAATCTGAAATTTTAGTATTGTCCACAAAAATTTTCAATTGTTTTCCTAGAAGTGACAGATTCCTTTCTTCTCAAGAAAATATCTACCGAACACCCAAGTCTGAGTATAACCATAAGTTGCCTGTTTTTTGTTTTTGTGAATAGCATTCTATTTCACTAGAAAAACTGTACCTTTTAGCACCATGGGTGTAAGGTTGGCTGTAGGTGAATATTGTAAATTCATTCTGAATCCTTTCTGGGAACTGCTTTATTGAAGACATTATCCTTCCCAGCTTTAGGAAATATTATTTCAATGCAAATAATACTGTGTAGAAACAGGAAAAGAAGTGTAGAGAGAAGGGCTGGTGGTTGGGAGCAAAGCAATTAATCAATCCAGAGGTGAAAGAAGAAGTGACACATTCTCAATGTACCTCCCCAGTGGGAAGCTGTGCCTTGAGCTAACAGATCTGTCTGAAGCCCCTTATTCTGTTACCCCTCCACGGTTCCAATGAGATCCAAAAAGAAAAACCGTAAGAGGACAGGACATGTGATAAATGAGACAATGGATGGACACTTAAGAATGTAAAGAAAAAGTATTGCATAAAAATAATTTATTCCCTATTCAATGACAGATATCAAGAGCCTACTATGGGTGAAATGTACAGTCAAGAAGCAAGGATTTTTTTGTTTTTATTTTTCTCTTGAAGCACACAGAAACTTAGAGGAGACTATGGTTGCTGTGTGAGCTGGAAAGTAGTTTGTTTGCATGTCTTGAGGCTCTTGAAGGGCTAACCTCAGCCTTAATTCACAGAGTTAAGCAGTGCAGAGTGCCACTTTGTGGGGGGGCATTTGATCAGAAGGTCTGACTCCCATCCTGGTTGTACTTTTGGAGGGCGACAAGTTCTTAGATCAAGAGCCGCAGTGACACCCTCTGGTGGCAATGAGGCACTGCAGGTTTCTTTTATAGACAACGAAGTTTGGAGGGAAATCCACGGAAAGGCATTACCGGGAAGGCGGGTTTGGCCTCCCTCCCCCATCCAGGATGTCCCAGAGGCCTCCTGGCCCCATGCCAGTCCCACTTCAGGATGGTGCCCCAAACATCATGAGCGGGACTCATCTTCTCAGCGGGACAATTGTCTATTGTGTCTTTGGTCCTTCACTTCCCTCAGTCAGAAGCTGTTTAACATGTTATGCAATTATAATGAAATATATTTATTTTTATTGTTATACCTTCTTTTCAACCTTTTTTTCTCAATATGTTCAATTTTAATCAGACTGTAATGTTTTCCACAGTGACCTATAATTAAAACGTAATCGAATGAAAGAAGATCTATTCATTTAGTTATTTTGTTTTTTTAATTTTTTTAAAGATTTATTTATTTATTTAGAGAGAGAGTGTGTGTGAGCTGGGACAGGGGCAATGGGAAACGAAAAGGAAGAGAATCTCAAGCAGAGTCCCCACTGAGTGTGGAGTCAGGGATGGGGCTTGATCCCATGACTTTGAGATCATGACCTAAGTCGAAATCAAGAGTTGGGCACTTAACGGACTGAGCCACCCAGACGCCCCCGTTATTTTGTTTTTGCAAGTGATCAAATAAAATACAAAACAAAAGGTAGGATAAACAATGCAATTCTTTATGAGCCTGGATATTATAAACTGTGGTTTGGAGCTGAGGAAACAAACATTTGTGATCTATCTCCATGGTTAAAAGTATAATAAAATATAAAATGAAATGGAAAGTATGTGTATAAGCATTTCTATCTAATTTTCTGTGATCATTTCTATGAAGTCATTATAGTCAAATGACATGTTGCAATTTTTGAGGGTTTACTAGATAATCTCTGTTATTTCCATGCATGTTTATCTTAAACCCCCATCCAGATTTTTCCTTTCTTTAAGACAGATTTGAAGCAGAGGCTTATGTAAGCCAGTGAAGTCATGCCAAGATTATCTGAACATCTTTATAAAACCTTCAAGTTCTCTGATTTAGGTCTGATATAAATATTTTTGTATGTGTCCTCTTTCTCTTCCTCCTCCTCCTCTTCCTCCTTTGTAAGCTTTTCTACTTTGTTTGTCAATTTACCCCACAGTTTTTTGGTATGCAGCACACATTGGGCTCTGTATTAGGGCCTGGGTACAGCGGGAACCGGCTTCTCTGTCTCTAAGAATCAGGACCCAGAGCATATCCAGACCGTGATATAGTTTTAAAGGTACTATGCAAGGAGAGAAAATACTTTTTTTTTTTTTTAATTTTTATTGTGTTATGTTAGTCACCATGCAATACATCATTAGTTTTTGATGTAGTGTTCCAAGATTCATTGTCTATGCACCATACCCAGTGCTCCATGCAATAAGTGCCCTCCTTAATACCTACCACCAGGCTCACCCATCCCCTCCTCTAAAACCCTCAGTTTGTTTCTCGGAGTCCACAGTCTCTCATGGTTCATCTCCCCCTCCGATTTTCCCCCTTTCACTTTCGTAAGGAGAGAAAATACTTAAGGGTTCACCAGGTACTTTTAACCTAACCAGGAGAGGTGATACTCAGTCTGAAACTGAAGTAGCTATAGCAGGACAGGCAGGATTATCCAGTGACCAGGAGGATGGGGGACACCCAAACCTTATTGCTTTTTCTCGGGCAGACTCATTGGGAGTCCTATCCTGCCTGGAGAGTGCGATTCAAAGAATGAGCAGATCGGAGGGCTTGAGAAATGTGTCTATTGGGACATGACCCTGGCTTCTGAAAGCCCAAGTAAAAAAGAACTAGCATTCTCTTGTCCAGATATTTAACTGCTCTGGGCCCAGAGCCCTGCAAGTCAGTTGGAAGATATTTTACCTGGAAAGCATTTTCCTTAGAATGTGTGGTTGTTTCAATGAGAATGTACCCAAGGGAGATTTTATTAACATGAAACACCACAGGTGAGTAATTCCTAGTAGACGAACCATCATTGTCCAGGCATGTGACCTGGATAAGGAACTCCCAGTCTCCCTGCCAGTGTGTCTAGTGGCAGGAAGTGCTCCTCCTTGAGATACCTGGGTGGCTCATTTGCTTAAGCATCTGCCTTCAGCTCAGGTCATGATTCCAGAGTCCTGGGATCAAGTCCCACATCGGGATCCTCCTTGCCCCGTGAAGAGCCTGCTTCTCCATCTGCTTGTGCACTTGCTCTCTCTCTCTCCCTTTCTCTCTGACAAATAAATAAATAATTTTTTTTTTTAAAGGAAATGCTCTTCACTTTGCAGTTACTACATAAGCCCTGCAATCCTCCTTCTGCCAAACGAGACTCTCCTGTTGCAAAGATGACCCCTGAGAAATTCAAGTTTGCCACTGTGATGTTAACCTCCCTTCTGCTTCTGGGAGAAGGAGCCCAAGTGTCTTTGGCTCCCAGAGGAATGTGTGGGATGCTCCCTCATCTGTGTGAAATGGCACCCTTGATGCTTCCAGATGGTGCTGTGTGTCCATGAGTCAGGCAAATATGGAGTTGAGCTCATGCATTCAGGGCTGAGGTCCACTTCTTAGCAGTATGACCTTGGGTAATTCATTCTGGGACTGACTTGAGGTCTTTGCCTCCATAATTGGTAAAGAGAGATCATTAATATCTTATTTCAACACCTCTATGCAAGAGTAAAACCATCACTTATTTAAATGCCTAAATATTGTGCCTGGCAATGAGCAAGTCCCCAGTATTTGTGGTCCATCATGATCATAGCCTTTCCCAGGCTGAATGAGGGCACAGAAGAGCAGAGCCTTCTGCTCATCGACTAGGCACCAGGGGTCTGAAGGAGTATATCCATATGGTGTGTTTAGCTAGTAGGTTCAACAAAACACTTGGGCTTGTGGTATAATCTAGCATGGTACTTGGGGCACTTCCACAGTGAACCTCACTTTCTTCTGGGTCAGCCCGTTTCTGGATTTTGAGTGAGGTCTGTTTATCTAAATGGTACCACAGAGGTGGGAAAAGGCCAATTCAATGTCTTAGGTAGGATTCTGAATTAACTTGTTCCTGGAATAATGTTAATAAACTAAGACTGAGAATTGGATCAGTGTTTTCTCTGAACATTATTCCATTCTGGAGGTAAGGGTGAAGGGAATAGTATTATTTTCCTGGGTAAACTTCCATGAAATTGAATTCAAGCTTGTTTCACCCTCATGAACATCCCTGGCAAAAGACAGCAGACCTCTCCTTTCCCTGGAAAGCCAAGAGAGGATTCTTCCAAATTTGGGCCCAAGCACACTGACCTTTAGTGAGGATGAGTGGTCAACAGACTGTGAAGATAAGAGGGCAGGTGATTCTTCTGCATTTATGTATTCTAGTATAGATGTCTCCCACTTTTTGTTACACTCCTAAATCTGTCCTTCAGTTAGAGACAGTCTAACAGAAATGTATCTGTCAGGGATGCCTGGGTGGTTCAGTTGGTTGAGCACCTCAATCAGTTCGTCTCAGGTCATGATCCCAGGATCATGAGATTAAGCTCGGAGTTTAGCCCCCCATCAGGCTCTGTGTTCAGCAAGGAGTCTGCTTGATACTCACTCGATTTCTCCCACTGCTCTTCTCCTTCTCTCTCTCACCCTCTAAAACAAACAAATAAATCAATCTATAAAAAAAGGAGGAGTATGGCCAATTAAGTCAAATCACAACATTTCCCATTCAATCCATAATTTCAACAATTCTAAAATGACTATCACATAATCTGTAAATATTAAGACTTATTTAACTGGTTGATTTCACTAGTCCCTTTGAGGATAATTCAATAACCCCCATTTTATTTACTTTGAGAAAAGTTCATGTTACAAAATTAATATACACATGTGTATTTTGCAGACACTCACATTCAACACCATTTTTCTGCCTCCCAACTCATTGTACTTAATTATGATGACCACAAATGTCAATTATACAAGATGATCTTCTATTTGCTTCCATGTGCTTAATGTTAGATTGTATATTTTCCCAAGCTACTGAAAATCTTTCAAGAGCTGAAACTGGCTTAATTAAATGTACATAAAGAATATTAAAAACATACAAAAGTGGAGAAATGACACCTTCTACAATCATCTTCATATTTTGTTCTTTATCTGGTGGTTTCACTTTAGTGACAGAAATTAGGTTAAAATGTAAAATCTAGATTAGTAGGTCCCACCAAGAGGGAATTTTTGCACATGGCAAGTGCCCCAGCAGGATTCATTTGTGAGGTTCAGACATAGAATTAAAGATGATGTTTTAGTTTGAGTCAGTGTGTGAAGATGTTCTTTGGAAGAAGTCAAGAATCAAAATAAAAAAAAAAAAAAGGAAAGAATTATTGTGATGACCTTATAGTTCCGCAAAAGTAGAGCTTTTCAAGGGAATAGTTTTTGGCTAAGAAGGCAGTAAGAACAGATTAATGCCTCTTTCAATCGTTAACTTTTTATGGTTTTTAGTTTTCAGTGTACATTAAGACCCTTCTGATGTAGTATTTATTTCAGTATATTATAATGTGAAAAATAGACATTAGTGAAAATGCCTCCCATTTTGTGATTTTGTCATGTAACAGGAAATGGAAATTTCACTAAAAGGATGTTGCTCTGTATACCTTGACATTCAGTTGGATGCCTTTTACTTAGCACTGACATCATGCTCTTCTCTAGGTTATAGTCACTGCTTCCAACTAGTTAGGGCTTACCTATCCATCTCAGATGTTAGATGTATTTCAAATGATGTATCATGTAGATGTATCAGTATTTCAAATGAGCATCTCTCCACACAATGTTGCAACTGAACCTGTTTAAACTGTCAAAAATAACACTTTGTTCTTCAGTATGTCAAGGGAGAGAATACATAGAAATAAAACAAGTAATTATATTGATAAACAAGAGTTTATGAAAATAATGATATTGTATATTGTTATAAATTATAGAAAGATTTACAATAAATCCAGTTTTAAGAGCTTGTAATAGGTACATAGTTCATTAACAATTTGTATCCTCCTCAGGTTTCTGTAAACTTTCTGGCCACCCCAAACACTCTCTGTGTTTGAGGGAAAAAGACCCTACATCTCCATTTTTCAGACTCCCACACAGACATTGCCGAGGAACATTTCCATCTTGCAAAGAGGTATATCTCTTGATAAAATCAGCAAGAGTACCCTGAATTTCTCATGTTATAACTTTGATATGATTTCTATATATTAAGGAATGAAAATGTGGATGAAATCTGTGCCCATTCCCTAGTAAGTCCTATCAGTAGGATTCTAGGTCCAGCTAGGCACAAGACCTTGCTCTAATCTCAAGCCTAGACAAAGAAAATGAATTCCCAGTGTTTGCCACTGGGAGCACGAGAGCTGTGACCTCCCTTCAGAAGGGTCCAAAGTTGAGGCAATCAGCCCAAGTTTCTGTATCTCCATATCAGTGGCAGGTCATTAGCCATAGGTGTTCCAAGAAGGAGGCAAATCCTGGGCATGGCGATCCCATGTAACTGTGGGTGATTGCCAGGGAAAGATGCAGCTATGAACTGACTTTCTCAGCAGCTGAAGGTCAGGTACATCTGCCTGAAGAGAGGATCTGGGATGAAGCAGCAGGTTATCTACAATGGAAGCTGAGTGAAATGATGTGAAAGACATGAGAGGATTCACTCATTCAACACATATTTATTAAGCACTGAATTAATATTCTACACATATTTATTAAGCAGTGCTTAATAACCTTCACACCCATGAAGGTTCTTGGCATGGGGGAAACAGGTGAGCATGGCTAACATATCACCTGACCTCATGATCACAGCAATCCTGGGAAGAGAGGCAGACCATCAGAAATCAGGCAAGCATAAGAAAATTGGTTTATAAAAATTAAGATTTAAGAAAGAGGTAAGTGCTATGAAGTAAATAAAGTAATGATTGGTATGGAAGTGTATAAGGCTTGGTGAGACTTGTTTGAAGTGGTATCAAATGAGCTGAACTGAAAGTATAAAAGAAGTTCCTCCGTGAAGACCTGAGAATGAGCATTCAGATATAGGGCTGGAAAAGATAGAGGGAATTGTCAGGTAATTGAATCTAAGCCCCTTGCCACAGTGGTTAGGTAACTTTAAGAAATCTAGTTCTGTCCAAAGTGGGGAGAGTGGGGGTGGCACCAACCAAGTTAAACTGATGAATTTAGATTCTTTTTTTTTTTTAAAGATTTTTTTTTTTTATTATTTATTTACTTGAGAGAGAGACAGTGAGAGAGAGCATGAACGAGGAGA
Source organism: Mustela nivalis (assembly GCF_964662115.1). Classification (NCBI taxonomy): domain Eukaryota; kingdom Metazoa; phylum Chordata; class Mammalia; order Carnivora; family Mustelidae; genus Mustela; species Mustela nivalis. The sequence continues at coordinate 16,321 of NW_028134756.1, read as the reverse complement.
AGGTCAGAGAGAGAAGCAGACTCCCCATGGAGCTGGGAGCTCGATGCGGGACTCGATCCCGGGACTCCAGGATCATGACCTGAGCCAAGGCAGTCGTCCAACCAACTGAGCCACCCAAGCTTCCCGAATTTAGATTCTTAATAAGTGTTAGTAGGTCTCTTAGTGCCACTGCTTATGCTCCTTCTCCCTCTGTCAAATAAATCAAATCATAAAAAAAAATTTTAAAAAAGGACTGCAAACACTTTGGATACCTTTGAGGACAGTACTTTGAAGAATCTATAGAATAAGAGCAAATACCCAAACTAGGAAAGAAGTAGGTTATGGGGAGGTGCCTGGGTGGCCCAGTTGATTAAGGACCTAACTCTTGTTGTTATGTTTTTTTTTAAGATTTTATTTATTTATTTGATAGAGATCACAAGTAGGCAAAGAGGCAGGCAGAGAGAGAAGGAGGAAGCAGGCTCCCTGCTGAGCAGAGAGCCCCATGTGGGGCTCGATCCCAAGACTCTGAGATCATGACCTGAGTTGAAGGCAGCGGCTTAACCCTCTGAGCCACCCAGGTGCCCCTAACTCTTGGTTTTGATTAAAGTCATGATCTCAGGGTCAAGAGATTGAACTTCAACTTGGGTTCTGCACTCAGCACCAAGTCTGCTTGAGATTATTTCCTCCTTTCCTTCTCTTCCTGCTCATGCCCTCTCTCTCTTTTTCTTTTTAAAATGAATAAATAAAATCTTTTAAAAAAGAAGTAGGCTAAAGGACCTAATCTAGGGACAATAGGATACAAAAGCAGACTGGGTTTGCAAACCTGAGGTCTGGCATCACTAAAGCAATGACATTACAAGATGGGCCATGTTGTCTTTGTGGAGTTTGTTCATGCCTGAGAGTAATGGAGAAGGATAGAAAACTTGGACTAATGCTAGTCCAAGCTTTTTTTTCTGTCCAATGAGAGTTTCTGCACAGATGCTATAGAGAGAATGATTGAGTCATGAGTGAGAAGAGGGAGATGGTAGGGGATCCAAGATGAAATGTCATGAAAGGAGAGAGGAAGAGGACTCCAGAGGCAAGATGCACATTAGAAACTTAGTGAGATCTATTTTCACTATTCATTCACCCTCCAGGACTTAGTCCTGATTTTGAGCAGGTCTAAAGACTTGAGTCAGTTCCGGCAAAGGTCCAAAATCTGTGGTCATCCATTCCCAGGGTACAACTGCCTCCTCTATGACAGGCACTGCTGCAGGAGCTGGGGATACAAACGAGGAGAAGGCATATGCTTACCTTTCACCCCTGGAGTGAGAATGCCTCTCATTCCTTGGCTACAGTGAACAGACACATAGTAGGGACTTTGTCTTTTGAAGACAAACATATTGTCAGTATCAACCACCCTCTCTGTCTGACTTAACCCCAGGATTGAACAGTGAGCAATTGTATTTTCCCTTTCTCCACCAATTTCCCACCTTGAGGGCATTTCCTCCTCCCCTCTCTACCATTTATGCATCTACTCAGCTCTCAGCTCTCAACTCAGTCATAATATGTGAGTTGTTAATTCTTCAAAGACATAAGAGAACAAAGAGGACAGTAAGTCTGCTATGGTGCTTCAACATCTCCCTGGAAAGATGACTACATGGTCCATCGTGATGCATAGCCTGTCTTCTGGAGTCCTTCTGTCTGTACACAGGAATGTGGGATCAGATAGGTACATATACTGGACCTAAATGGACCTTCCTTTAGAAGAAGATGGAACTAATATTTATACCAAAAGAGGAGAAAGATAGTAACAGAGACTAGCCACTAGTCAAGCACAGGATATCATGCTGTGGACATGTAACTCTACATCAAAATCATGTTCACAGTGACCTCAGTAAACATTTTAAGAACCAGATTTTTGTCATTGTAAGTTCATATTACAAAAAGCTTTTTTCTGGTTTTATACATTTCAAGAGGAAAAACTAAGTAGACTAATCGCTTCCAACTAAAGGGATCTGTTTTTGTGTTTAGAATTTATTTTGCATGGCAGTCACAAGGCTAAGTTACACTCAGGCACTAAGTAGATGTGTCCTTTTAGGCATTATTATGATCTCACAAGGCATATTGTGCTTCTACATGTCTTAAAGTGACCACAGTTTGAATCTGAGTAATGATGAGATTACGATGTTGCCTAGACAACAAGTCCTCCAACCACATGAAGGAAAAGTATTCTTGGAGGACCCAGCACCAGTGACACCTCTTAATATGACTGTAAATGGAGATACTATTCAAATATCATTTGGAAAGTCCTGGCCCCATTTAGATAAGAAAGTTACATACACATTCCCTGCTATGAGTAGAAAGTGCCATTCTACACTAACACTGACAATATTTCCTTCACAATACCAAGAGAGCAGTGGAGGGCAGAAGAGTATGGTGTTTTCTAGAACTATTTTTTTGTCAGCCTTCCTGGAGTACTTGAATTTGCTTGAAGCATATTATTTTAAAAATACCTCTTTTTAAAAATTTCAATTCTATTGCCTAGCATATAGTGCATCATTAATTTCAGATGTAGATTTCAATAAATCATCCGTTGTATATAACACCCAGTGCTCTTCACATCATGTGCCCTTCTTAAGGCCCATCACCCAATTACCTTATCTTTTAACTTGGGTGTTCGTATAGCATAATTCCAGACTGTTTACCAATCAAAGGTAATAATAATGTAGTAATTGAGGTCAATATCAAAGAAATGGAATACCATTCTATGTAATATTCCCACAAGTTTCATATGGCATTATCACTTTTTTGGTCTTTTTATTCTGAATTAATTTCAGAATTATAGGAAAGAAGCACAAGTAGGAAAAAGAATTTTTGTATACTTTTTACTTATACTCTTCAAATGTTGACATTTTACCACATTTACTTAATTATTCTCTCTTTATACACACACACAAACACAAAAACACACACACCCAAGGTTTTTGAGGGATTTTGTTTGTTTGTTTTTGCTGATCTAGCTGAGAGCAAGTTACAGGCATATTGCCTTTTTACCATTGAATACCTCACCCAGTATTTCCTAAAATGCAGGACATTCTTTTATATAATATGAGAATGTTTATAGTAATAAGGGAATTACATTGATATGATACTATTATCTAACCTACCAACTTTTAAAAAAATTTCACTAGCTGTCCTGATAATGGCATTTGCAGCTAAAAACATACACACAGTCCAAGGTTATGAGTCTAGAATAAACAGCGGTATTTTTCCTGTTCTGATTTCTTAAGCCTCCTTTATTGTGGACTCGTTCTTCAGTCTTTTCAGTTATTTTGTAGAACACCTCTCCATAGGATCTGTGTGATGTACCTTCATGAACAGAGTTGCATTATGTATTTTTGGCAGGAGCACCACTAGGGAACATTGGCAGTGCCTCATGTTGGGGGAACATGATGCTCCTTGTCTCTAACTGGTGATGTTAATTTTGATTACTTGTTAATACAAGTCACTATTTTTTTATGTAAAGTTATTAATTTTCTATGCATAATTAATTATTCTTACAAATGCTGCTTTCAAAATATTCCTGGAGGATGATCACTGTCATTAAAAACATAGAATCAGAGGTTCAGAAGTTACATAACTTGCACAAGTCACATATTCTGTTGGGTATACAGATTCAGGTCTAATGCCAAAGTTTAAACACTTTTCTCTCTACTATTAAAGAAAGCAGCATAAAATGAAAAAAAAGTTTTATTTTTATATTGATTTATGTTTTGTTTTTATTTATCAAAGTTACTAAAATAATAGCATTTGAGTAATTGTAGATCTAATTGGAAGAATAGTCCTCTACAAGGCAGTTTTTTTTTCTTTCTTTCTTTTTTTTTTAATATTTTATTTAATTATTTTTTGAGAGAGAGAGAGAGAGTGAGCGAGCGAATGCAGGAGAATGAGCTAGTCTGGGGAGGGGGGTGTGCAGTGAGGGAGAGGGAGAAGTAGATTCCCCACTGAGCAAGGACCCTGATGCAGACCTGATCCCAGGACCCTGGGATCATGACCTGAGCTGAAGGTAGACACTTAACTGACTGAGCTGCCCAAGCACCTGACAGTTTCCTTTCCTTTTTTTTTTTTTTTTAATTTCTTCTCAGCATCACAGAATTCATTGTTTATGCAGCACACCCAGTGCTCCATGCAATACGTAATAACCAATGCTCCATAATACCTATCACCTGGCACCCCCAACCTTCCATCCCCCGCCTCTTCAAAACCCTCAGATTGTTTCTCAGAGTCCATAGTCTCTCATGGTTCATCTCCCTCTCCAATTTCCCTCAACTCCCTTCTCTTCATCTCCTTATGTTCTCCATGTTATTTGTTATGCTCCACAAATAAGTGAAACCATGATAATTGACTCTCTCTGCTTGACTTATTTCACTCGCATAATCTCTTCCAGTCCCGTCCATGTTGCTACAAAAGTTGGGTATTCATCCTTTCTGATGGAGGCATAATACTCCATAGCGTATATGGACCACATCTTCCTTATCCATTCGTCCGTTGAAGGGCATCTTGGTTCTTTCCACAGTTTGGTGACCGTGGCCATTGCTGCTATAAACATTGGGGTACAGATGGCCCTTCTTTTCATTACATCCGTATCTTTGGGGTAAATACCCAGTAGTGCAATGGCAGGGTCATAGGGAAGTTCTATTTTTTAATTTCTTGAGGAATCTCCACACTGTTTTCCAAAAAGGCTGCACCAACTTGCATTCCCAACAGTGTAGGAGGGTTCCCCTTTCTCCACATCCTCTCCAACACATGTTGTTTCCTGTCTTGTTAATTTTGGCCATTCTAACTGGTGTAAGGTGTTATCTCAATGTGGTTTTAATTTGACTCTCCCTGATGGCTAGTGATGATGAACATTTTTTCATGTGTCTGATAGCCATTTGTATGTCTTCGTTGGAGAAGTGTCTGTTCATGTCTTCTGCCAATTTTTGACATGGTTATCTGTTTTGTGTGTGTTGAGTTTGAGGAGTTCTTTATAGATCCTGGATATCAGCCGTTTGTCTGTACTGTCATTTGCAAATATCTTCTCCCATTCCATGGGTTGCCTCTTTGTTTTGTTGATTGTTTCCTTTGCTGTGCAGAAGCTTTTGATCTTGATGAACAAAAGTTTCCTTTCAAAGGTATGAAAGAATAGGAAGACAAAAGGAAAATGAAAGCATGTAATGATTTTTTTTCCTTCTGCAATCCATGCATGGAAGGACAGAAAGCTCCTTTTAGGTTTAAGTAAAGAACCCAAAGACACCCATAGACATACTAGAATGAGGCATAAACTATTTTTACAGTTAGAAAATCATTTTTACAGCTGGAAAATTTTAAAACTGGAAAATCACAGAAATGGAAGAGCCATGGGCCCCATGGAGTGCAGAAGAGGATATCGGTATGGGTCGCAGGGTATGTGATAAGCCATAGTTGTCCAGCCAGCCAGGTTGCAACTGGACATAAAGTCTGTGATTCCAAATATCTAACTCCATGCTCTTATCCTAAATCAGATGTAGAAAGATCTTTGGAGCAAGATAAAAGTGTATCCCCTTAAAATTGAGGGTAAGAACAAAAAAGGAGAAAGAAATCTCATTATTATTATTATTTTTTAATTACACTCATTTAAACTTCATCACATGGTATCATTCTCACTGATTCTTGTATGTTGGGGACAGGCCATGAGTTTGCCAATTAAAAGTATACTACCTGTGTTATAAAGCTGTCTTGTTCTGCCTTTGCTCTCTGCCTTGAAGTAATTGCTCAGTCTTTCCAGGTTCTTCTCCCAGCCCTGTTCTCCTGGCTAAGGTGTGTCTGTGCATATCATGAGTAGAGGAACCAGTACGTGGAGGACTGTGTCCTCCCAGTGATGAAGGGAGCCCTGGTCCTCACATATGTCCTTGTACATAAGGTCTTTGCTCATCTCTGCAGCAGGGGCCTTTTCCTAACTCATCCTAAGGTGCCTCCTGCATCCATTTCTGATCTGCACAATTTGTAAAACCTGTATTCTCCTCTGCCAGAATAGAACCTGGCACCACTATTCCCCACCAACTTGATCTTCATTTTTTCTGTGCCTCCTCTGTCTCTGCAAACCCACACTTCCAGCTATGTGATTTCTGTACCCCCTATTACAGGAGCATCATGAGAGGCCCTCTGGCTGGCCACTGGCCATTAACTTTCCTGTGACTCCACTAACCTCTGGTGGCTTAGGAGGCAAGATTCTCAAGGGAACTGAGGGATAGCCCTGAGTGTTTTTCCAGTCCACTTGACCTAAGCCTCCTGAGGCCCAAGGCTTTTACTCCTGTCTCCCTCACATGTTGGGACCTGCTGCTTCAGATTTCTCTATCTAGGTGTTTTTGTTTTCTTTTATTTTGTTTGTTTTTGTTTTTCCCCTCACCTGGAGTTTCATGCCACTCCCCCCTCCAGGCTGGTAAAAATATCTGTGGCATCTTTCTCATTCCCCATCCTTAAAACCTACATGTCATACATATCTGTTTATGTCATCTAGATGGCAGATACTAGTCTTCTTCCTCCTTCTCTAAAACAATATAACCTACCCTCACAGACAAAGGGATGCAAAAGAAGCCAGCTACCAACAAAAATGTGTGGTGTCTAAAGGTCAAAGAGTAGCTCCATTATTCCAAACAATTTTGTAAATCTTGGTAAGGGTGGGCAGCAAGGATACTATTGTTTTATTATTAAAAGGCATTTTATATTCTGTTGAGGAGCTAGTAAATTTACAGTTTTCTTTTTTTGCACAGTGCCCTTCCCATTACATGGAGAGAGGGAAGGAGGGATGGGGAGACAATGGGAGAAATACAGAGAGAGAAGAGGGAAAAAGTGAGAGAGAAGAAGGGAATGAATTAGGAAGAAGTTAGACTTTCAAACTATGCTTAAAATCCTTCAAATATAGTAGGAATATCTATAAATATTATGACAAAATTGCATCATTTTATACACAACATATGTGGCAGCTTCTCTAAATTGTATGCAGCTTGTTGATTATTTAAATTTTAGTCATCTAATCATACAGTAATTGTAAACCCACATGAAGCCATGTGGCTCTCACTTGTTAACCTTCATGGGTTGTACCAGTTTTCCTTCTGTTTACTAGGCAAAGAAGTCCAAATGTGAGATAAGGAAAGTCAGATAATTGTAATGGAATATTTTAATAGGTGGGAAAGAGATAAGGGTAAATCTCTTACCTTTCTCTGTCTCTCTCTTTCTGAGCTCTGTGTCCTTTCTTGCTCCTGTCCATCTCATTGGGGCATTTCCAGGTTCAGGACCTCACCATCTCCTGAAGCCCTCAGAATGGCCAGGAATGGGATAGAAAAAGGACTGATGGGAAGAGCCATTCAGCTTATAGTCTTGGAAAGAAGGAGTCTTCCTTCTCTTCATTTAATTTCTTCTGCATTGGAGTAAAGTCAGAGCTTAATGATTCAGATTAAAGCTTGGATTCAAAAGAATGGAGACAAGAAGACAATTTGGCCACCCCCATACAGGTTTTAAACTCATTCCTAAAGCTTACCATCATCAAACTTAATAGAGGTGTGTGGGTTCACCAGCATGGACACACACACACACACACACACACACACACACACTCACATAAAATGTTAGTATGGTTGATCAAGAATGTTGTGATATAGTAGATCTAGGTATAAGGAATATGAAAAGGACATGAAACTGCCCTCAGAGTTCTACTTTCCCTTTCAGAAAATAATATTGCAATCAGTTTATTGCATGATACCAATAATTATAATGCTATGAAAACTAATGGTTATCCTATCTGACATGCATTGTGCTGCTGCCACTGTTCCTGTCACTGTCCTGGTGTCGTCTTACTTAACCCTCACAACACAATTTGTTGTCAGTTTACTCCAATTTTACAAGATGCTGATGCACAGGGTCGAAGAATAACTCACTCTGGGTAACATAGGGTTTAACATACAGGTTTTGTTATACTCCAAAAATGAGAATTAGAACACCATGGAAGGAACAAATGCATCCACTTAGGAGTCTGGGAAGCATCACAGTAGAGACAATGAATAAATGAGGATTTGACAGATATGTAGGAGTTTTCTGGATGGAAAGGAAGCAAGAAAGTGAAGGAAAGGGAGGGGAGAGGATTGAAAGGGAGGGGAGGAAGGACATTGACAAAGGCCAGCATGATGAAAAGGCTTAATACTCGGTGAACTAATTTCCCTACTAGTGAAGCTCAAAGTTAAACAGCCCAACACCTTGAAATGATCTTTGATAGGAAGGGAAGAATCAGATAATAAATCATCTACCTTTTCTAAGACTTTTTTTTTTAATTTATTTTTTATTTATTTTTAGCATTTCATTATTTTTTTCACCACACCCAGTGCTCCATGCAATCCGTGCCTTCTATATTACCCACCACCTGGTACCCTAACCTCCCACCCTCCCCCCGCCACTTCAAACCCCTCAGATTGTTTTTTAGAGTCCATAGTCTCTCATGGTTCATCTCCCCTTCCAATTTCCCCCAACTTCCTTCTCCTCTCTAACTCCCCATATCCTCCACACTTATTTGTGGAGCTGCCCTATGACCCAGCAATTGCACTATTGGGTATTTACCCTAAAGATACAAACGTAGTGATCCAAAGGGGCACATGCACCCGAATGTTTATAGCAGCAATGTCCACAATCGCCAAACTATGGAAAGAACCTAGATGTCCATCAACAGATGAATGGATCAAGAAGATGTGGTATATATACACAATGGAATACTATGCAGCCATCAAAAGAAATGAAATCTTGCCATTTGCGACAACATGGATGGAACTAGAGCGAATCATGCTTAGCGAAATAAGTCAAGCAGAGAAAGACAACTATCATATGATCTCCCTGATATGAGGAAGTGGTGATGCAACATGGAGGCTTAAGTGGGTAGGAGAAGAATCAATGAAACAAGATGGGATTGGGAGGGAGACAAACCATAAGTGACTCTTAATCTCACAAAACAAACTGAGGGTTGCTGGGGGGAGGGGGGTTGGCAGAAGGGGGTGGGATTATGGACATTGGGGAGGGTATGTGCTTTGGTGAGTGCTGTGAAGTGTGTAAACCTGGTGATTCACAGACCTGTACCCCTGGGGATAAAAATATATGTTTATAAAAAATAAAAAAATTTAAAAAAAAATAAAAAAAAAGAAACAGTATATGCTCTAAGACTTTTTATTCACTTTTTAAAATTTCACCATTTAAAAAGGTTTTATATGTTTTTTCATCCCACCTAGTATTTTTGCTTTTTAAATGTAATTGATCTTTCTTAGACATAGTACTAAAAATGTACTGAACAGCTTAATTGTATCTTGATCATTCAAAGGATTTCTTTAGTTTTCAATCCTCAGAGGTCATTTTTATTTGACATCAGGTAGTATTACACCATAGGTGTATAGGGAACCAATTATCAGAAAGTTCTAGATAACTCAAGTATATTCAGCAAGGAAATCTAATGGTAAATGAATAAAAAAACAAGGAGATACCCAGTTCAGATATTCTTTAGAAGACCTTTCATTAATGGGCATAAGAAGCACATCTAGGAAAATTGTTCAACTCAAAAGCTGAATTGGAAATGTAGACAATACCAATATATGCTGTTTCAACACAAAATGATGCAGCTATTCTGTCTAAAAACTGGGTGAGATTCTAGGAATTTTTGTTGTTGTTGTTGTATGAAGTTAAGACACACCAGAAAAAACTTTCAGATACGGGTATTGACAAAATTTCTCATTTTGTCTCATCTTCTTTCATCACATGGAGACTGAGAGTTAGATGTTCTCTCTGCTCCCTTACTCTTCAGATAAGCATGTGAGGCCCATCAATTCCAATGTGTAAGCTTAATAAGTTGGATACTGATTGCAAAATCCTTCAACACAGCCTAATCAAGTGAACTTTTAGTTCTTGAAGAACAAAGCCATTTTTTAAAATATGCCTTTTACAGAATTCACCAGCAAAAGCATCAAAAAACAACATGCTTAAGTGGAACTAAATATTGCAATAGTCACTTTTCAACTGAGGTCCTTAGTTTTCACATCTGTTAAATGAAGTAATTTGCCTGGGTGATTTTGAAGTATCTTTCAGCTTTGACAATGTGAAAGAATTTCAATCTAAAATGAAACTGAAGGATATAAAATGGAAAATCTCACGCATATGCCCTCAGGAAAACAAAAGTTCAAAGACCGAGAAACTAATATCTTGTAAATGACTGATTTACAGAACACTGACAATATTGGAATGTTTTTAAGCGATAAGGAGTCAGTCGGGGGTTATTTCATATCAACCATGGAAAGTATTGCTACATTCTGGGGCATGAGCAAAAAATGACCCAGGTCAGGTTGGTCGCACAAAATAAACTGAGCAATTTTGTCTGTATGACTAGACTTGTTCTGCCTGCTTGGGCAATTTTTGAAGCTAGTCTTTTTTTATTATTATTATTTTAACAGACTCTAACTGACCTTTTCTCTCTTTAGATTTCCTGCCCATAAAACAGTCTGCCTAGGGCACCTGGGTGGCTCAGTGGGTTAAGCCACTGCCTTCGGCTCAGGTCATGATCTCAGGGTCCTGGGATCGAGTCCCGCATCGAGCTCTCTGCTCAGCGGGGAGCCTGCTTCCTCCTTTTTCTCTCTGCCTGCCTCTCTGCCTACTTGTAATCTCTCTCTGTCAAATAAATAAATAAAATCTTAAAAAAAAAAACAAAACAGTCTGCCTAAAACCCTCAGTGGATTTGCTTGTAGATTGCTACTGTTGGTCCTCCCAAATTGCAATTCATCAAATTGCAATTCAGTTGCAATTGCTATTCCTTCATCTTCTAGACAATTTTGAGTTTGCCTCAGTTTATCTCTTTATTTAGGTAGGCAGCAACCATAATGACTACATTAGGCATTTAGTAGAGCCTAGGGGCAAACTAAGGAGAACAATGCAATGTACAGATTGCCAGGGAAGAATTACCAACGAGATGGTTACTTAGCCACCTATTTTGCTCAAACAATGGCCTGGAGTAAACAGTTTACAGCTTTCCCTTGCTTTGTTTTTGCTGTCAGCATCAGACAATTTAAAGTTGCCAATCTCCTACCTGTTTGGATAATGTCCAGATTGCTTGGTGAATTGTTTCTGTCATTCCACTTGGGATCTGAGCAGTAGTCTGGGGCCACCCATTCTGTTTGGTCCGGCAGACTTCAGGCACTGTGACATGGACCCGTTATTGCCCTAGAATCTCGGAAGTCCACTTCAGAAGAGAAGCCAGGTGCCTCCCACTTCATTAGTTGCTTGTTTAAAGCAATTTCATGTTTATCCCCACCACCACCACCAACAGTTACATTTCAATGATGAAAATAACAAAATGAAGTGGCACATTCTCCTGCTATATTTAAAATAACACATATCTGTGTTTCTCATGTATGGATATGCTACCAGTTACTACTATAAAGATATAATTGTTATTCCAACAGTGGCCAAAAATGGGTGTGGATCCATGTGCACACTGACAAACTTGTTGGTTCTGCACGGCACAGCTGTGACATTCACTGCTCTCCTATGTCCTTTCTCAATCACCAGGTCAAGATACTGGAAAAAAAACAAACATACAAGCAGCTGTGTCTGATGTTGAGTTTTAAAAATGACATAGATGCCCTCATTTACCTCTGTAATCACATGATCGCCCTACATTAACAAGCTTTTAAGGCCAGTGCACTAAGTTCCATTGTCTAAAACTCCTAAAAAAAATTAGAAATAGAAAATTTTGTGAGAGAAGATAAACTATACAAGATCAGATACTTCGAATATGTTTGCACGAAGGCTAGATTAATGATTAACCATTTATAGAACACATTAACATTTTCATGCCTGTTTTTTCCCTCAAACAACATTTTTTGAATGTTTTACAAATATATCTGCAATTCCCAGTTTTGAATTAAACAGTACTCTCTTTTAGCCTAGGTAGGAAGATGCAAGGAATTTATTGAAGAAACTCCTGATAGTTTTCTACAAAAGAAAGATGATTTAGAAAGATGAATCTGCTCTGTTAGAAGGAAAAGCTGACCATCTTATTAATATATATTATATTATATAACACATATATAATATTATATCATATAACATAGATATATAATATTATATTATATTATTGATAATATAACATGACGTAACATAACATAGCATAACATAACATAACATAAATGTATCTTTCCTTGTTGTTTGTGGCAATTATTTTGGTGATAGTTAATAACACATTTCACAATACAAGAGTACCATTTATAGTTAATATTAAATGATTTCCAAAACCATTAATGATTGGGTACCAGAAGAAACTGAAACACAACTTGTTTCTATGGATTTTGACTCTTCTGTTTATATCCAACAAACCTGTGCATATGTGAGGAAAAAGAAAAAGAATTACAAAAAGATGACCTATTTCCCTAAATCTCAATTGCAATAAAGCTCATTATAATGATTTGTCATCCACAAATATTAGTATTTTACTTCAGTATAACTTATAAAAAACAAATAACGATAATGTTATCAAAATATTATATTGATATCCTAAAATAAGAGCATGAAAGTGATGGGAACATGACGTTTAACAATGTTAATTCATTTTTTATTCCTTAAGAGCAAAGAACACTGGATTTTTTTTAGTAGTTTAAAATTTAAAAAAAGTCAACAGCATTGCAATGGCTTTAAGCACACACCTTTTAGCTTTACTTGTTTCATTGACAAAGAAAATATTTATATTTTATTAAGTTAATAAAAACCTAAAATAGTGTACAAAATTATATTCAAATATTAACTCAGCTTCAAGCTTTAACCTGTCCACATTTTATAGAATAGAATTATTATAAGGCTTGATTCTTATTATAGGATACTTTTTAGCTAAAATAATATCAGAATCTTAGGGGCTGATTTTATGGTGTTTTTTCTCAGGTGAATTATTAAAACCTAGTTTGATTAACAACCAAACTTTATGATTCTTAAGAACAAGTTCTTTACAGCATTAGCCTACTTCTTAGAACTTAAGTCCACCACTAAATACAAAAAGTTACCATCACTGAGCCTGTTTAAATTGTCCAACTCAAAACCAGCTATCCCTTTGAATCCTTCACTGTGTCTCCACCTCTGATTGCCCCCCTTCTAGCCCCAGGAGCTCTCACTGAGCCCAGATCTCTCTCCAGGTCCCAGGCCATTATACCTTGAATGGTCTTAAAATGTAACTGACAGCTCCTTTTGGGCATCAGCCATACTGTGGTGATCTGATAACTAGATTTGTGGCCTCAAGCAAGGTACTATCCCATATGTGTTCAATTTTCTCCATTTGCAAAATACTAGGGTTTAACCCATACCTAACAGTACCTATATAAGTGAAAGGACATACAGATGTCAATTAAAATACAGTAGGAGATGAGGTGCCTAGGTGGCTCAGTCAGTTAAGCAGGTGCCTATGGCTCAGGTCATGATCCCGGGGTCCTGGGATCAAGCCCCATGTTGGGCTCTTTGCTCAGCAGGGAGCCTGCTTCTCTCTCTTGCTCTCCCTCTCACTATGTCTGCTTGTGTTCTCTCCCTCTGTCAAAGAAATGAATAAAATCTTTTAAAAAGATAAAGTACAGTAAGAGAAAGATTAGCCATTCTAGCAAGGGCCCAGTCTGGGATTTAGAATGCATGGGTTCAAACTCTTCTTTTTTTAATCTTTTTTTTTTCCAAATTTTTTATTAAATTCTTGTTAGTTAACATATACTGTAGTATTTATCTCAGGAGTAGAGTTTAGTGATTCCTCACTTACATATAACATCCCAGGCTCATCATAACATGTGCCCTCCTTAGTACCCTCAAATTATTTATCAGGAATTTGCATAATCTAAGTGTCTCTGCCTACAAAATGAAGAATTCAAGCTATATGCTGTTCAAGTATAATTTTCAAAAAGCTAACAGAATGACTTAAGAATATAAAATGAACATGTGTCAAACATTTTAATAAACACATTAAAAAATGAAGAAATCAATAAGATGCCAATCTGGCTAGATGAGCATTTGAAGAATAAGGTATTTATAGGAAATTTGATTTTAAAACTGATAGAAAGATTACTTTGTTAGATATAGAATCATTAAATCACTTCAGGAAAATAACCCTTAATGTTTAGGGTAATCTGTTCTACCAGACAATATTTTTTTATTTTATTATGTTATATTAGTCACCATATAGTACATCATTAGTTTTTGATGTAATGTTCCATGTTCCATGATTCATTGTTTGTGTATAACACCCAGTGTTGCATGCAATACATGACCTCCTCAATATCCATCACTGGGCTAACCCATTGCCTCACCTCCCTGCCCTCTGAAACCCACAGTTTGTTTCCCAGAGTCCATAGTCTCTCATGGTTCATCTCCCCCTCTGATTTCCACACCTTCATTTTTCCATTCCTTCTCCTAATGTCCTCCATGCTATTACTTATGTTCCATATATAACTGAAACCATATGATAATTGTCCTTCTCTGCTTGACCCATTTCGCTTAACATATTCCCCTCAAGTTTCATCCATGTTGATACAAAAATTGGGTATTCATTCTTTCTGATGGTTGAATAATATTCCATTGTGCGTATGGATCACATCTTCTTATCCATTTATCTGTTAAAGGGCATCTCAGCTCTTTCCACAGTTTGGCTATTGTGGACATTGCTGCTATGAACATTGGGGTACAGATGGCCCTTCTTTTCACTACATCTGTATCTTTGGGGTAAATACCCAGTAGTGAAATTGCCAGCTCATAGGGGAGCTCTGTTTTTAATTTTTTGAGGAACCTCCACACCGTTTTCCAAAATGGCTTCATCAACTTGCATTCCCACCAACAGTGTAAGAGGGTTCCCCTTTCTCCACATTCTGTCCAACATTAGTTGTCTCTTACCTTGTTAATTATTGCCATTCTAACTGGTGTAAGGTGGTATCTCAATGTGGTTTTGATTTGTATTTCCCTGATGGCTAATGATGATGAACATTTTTTCATGTGTCTATTAGCCATTTGTGTGTCTTCATTGGAGAAGTGTCTATTCATGCCTTCTGCCCATTTTTGACTTGATTATCTCTTTTCTGGGTGTGGGTTTGAGAAGTTCCTTATAAATCTTGGATACCAGCCCATTATCTGCAGTACCATTTGCAAATGTCTTCTCCCATTTCATGGGTTTTCTTTTTGTTTTGTTGACTGTTTCCTTTTTTGCAGAAGTTTTTATGTTGATGAAGTCACCAAAGTTCATTTTTGCTTTTGTTTCTATTTCCTTTGGAGATTTGTCTTGAAAGAAGTTGTTGTGGCTGATGTCAAAAAAGTTACTGCCTCTGTTCTCTTCTAGGATTTTGATGGATTCCTGTCTCATAATGAGGTCTTTCATTCATTTTGAGTTTATCTTTCTGTATGGTATAAGAGAATGGTTGAGTTTCATTCCTTCGTATATAGCTGTCCCATTTTTCCAGCACCATTTATTGAAAAGATTGTCTTTTTTCCATTGGATATTTTTCCTGCTTTGTCGAAGATTATTTGACCATAGAGTTGAGGGTCCATATCTGGAGTCTCTATTCTGTTCCATTGGTCTATGTGTCTGTTTTTGTACCAGTACCATGCTGCTTTGGTGATCACAGCTTTGTAATATAACTTGAAATCAGGCAATGGGATACCCCAGATTTCTGTTTTTCTTTTTCAACATTTCCTTGGTGATATGGGGTCTTTCTGGTTCCATACAAATTTTAGCATTGTTTGTTCCAGCACTTTGAAAAATGCTTTTGGTATTTTGATCATTGTGGCATTGAATGTTTAGATTGCTCTAGGCAGCATATACATTGTAAGAATGTTTATTTTTCCTATCCATAAACATGGGATGTCTTTCCATCTTTTTGTGTCTTTGTCAATTTCTTTCACAAAAGTTCTGTAGTTTCTAGATCCTTTATCTCTTTGATTAGGTTTACTCCAAGTATCTTAAGGTTTTTGGTGCTATTATTAATGGAATCAATTCCCCAATTTCTCTTTCTACAATTACATTGTTAGTGTATAGGAAAACAACTAATTTCTGTGCCTTGATTTCGTATCCTGCCACATTAATGAATTGCTGTATGAGTTCCAGTAATTTGGGGGTGGAGTTTTTTGGATTTTCCACATAAAGTATCATGTCATCTGCAAAGAGAGAGTGTTTGACTTCTTCTTTATTTATTTTTGTTGCCTGATTGCTGTTGTTAGGATTTCCTGCACCATGTTGAACAATAGTGGCAGGAGTGGGCATCCTTGTTATGTTCTTTATCTTAAGGGAAAGGCTCTCACCTTTTCCTCATTG
>NW_028134757.1:0-90292 GCF_964662115.1 Mustela nivalis | reverse complement strand
CCTTGGGCTGTGGGGAGGGGACAAGGGCTGGAAATGGGCATGAGGTTTCTTTGTGTGGTGATGCAAATGTTCTAAAATTAGCTTGTGGTGATGGTTGGGCAACTCTGTAAATATACTAAAAATCACTGAACGGTACATTTAAAAGGGGTGAATTACGTGCTTTGAGGGTTCACTTCAGTAAAGCTGTTCATGAAGGAAAAAAACGCTCGAGATGGATAGAGGATCCAAGTCATGACAGGGTCCAGACGGAGACTGCACGGTGGGCTGCTGGGATGTTAGCACAAGGAAGCGGGAGGCTCCCGGCCTGCCTGCCACCAATGACCCAGTGCACCAACGTCACTGCTCCTGTACGTGCACCTCCCACAACACGCTGTGAGCAACGCGCGGTTTAGCCCTGGCAGGTTCTGCGCATGCGCACCTCTCTACACCGTGTGCGCGGCCTGAAACACGATCCAACTCTTGCCAGCACCAACTACCACGCACGAGGACAGGGTTACAGCACTTCCCCCTCCACAGCAGCTTGAGCAGGGCGGTTTTGGGAATTCGAGATAAGCTTTCTAGCTCCATCTTGGAAAGTAACCCACCTTCTCCTAAATGTTAACTGAAAAGTATCGTTTGGAAAATATCATTTGCCTCTTGGGCTGCCACGGGGGCTAAACAGTGGCTCACATGAGCCCTATGTACTTTCACAGGGACCGCTGTGACCTACTGCATGGTCAGCACCTGAGGCTGAATTTCTGCAAGGCCCCGAGAATGTTCTCGCGGGTGACGATGTCCTCATCCTCCTCCTTCAACCTTTCCTCCAGCATCCGCAGCACCTTCGTGTTCTGGGCCAAGTAGAGGCGACCTAACAATATAACCAGAGATGCACGGGTGAGAGAATTTATCTTGTGTTAAGTTCATGCCACAAAACCATTCTCTCTGAACACTTTGCATGTAATGCATGTAGAGTTTGGGTAATTTTAGGTTCTAAAAAAAACTTAAAACCTATTTCTTCTGCAAAGTTGGTTTTATCCAACCAACTATTTAATGAAGAGAAAACCACTCTTCTTATAATCGAAACATAATTCATCATGGGGCACCTCGGTGGCTCAGTTGGTTAAGCCTCCAACTCTTGATTTCAGCTCAGGTTGTGATCTTGGAGTTGTGATATTGAGCCCCGTGTCGGGCTCCGTGCTCACTGGAGTATCTGCTTCTCTCTCCCCACCCCCAATTATTATATCTCTATATTTATTATTAAATAAATAATCTTTAAACATAATTCATCACTATATTTTTGTGGGGAGCACTGCCAGATCTACAGGGAGAAAGAAGGTGAGGAATCTATATGTTATGGGCTCCTTAGTCTTTATAATAGAGGCAGCCAAACAGTAATGCTTTCTGGGCACACTCCTGCCTCCTTCTAGATGTACCTGTGCCTGGAGAAGGAGTTGGGAACCATACCTCTGAGTTATCATTCGCCCCCTGTGGACCTCTATCTTGACACAGATAATATTAGTGCATGTACCCTTGTTCATAATAAAGGTCTGCTAAATGGTTGGAAGAACAAGCAAATGAGTAAGTGAACCAACTTTTGGAACATCATATAGTCATAATTTGAGAACTCCCTTTAAGAAGCTGAAACAAAGTAGAATTTATGGAAGATAATAATATTTTGTAAAATCATTTTGAATTCGGCTTTGGTATGTATTATCTTTGGAATTTTCAAATCCTGGTGGTTTAAGATGTTATCCAGTTTGTTTGTTTGTTTTTACAATTTTATTTTTAAGTAATCTCTACACCCAATGTGGGGCTTGAACCCACAAACCCAAGATCAGGAGTCACACGCTCCACCGACTGAACCAGCCAGGTACCCCAAGAGGCTGCAGCCTCTTGAAGGAAACGATGTAGTGCTTTTTGGGATCAGTTCTGATTAATTAACTAACCTTGTTTTGCCTTCAGTGGAAAATTATAGAAAATGCATTACCTGTTATATACTTGAAAACAATCTAAAAGGTAGTGCTACAAAACCAGAAAGCTTGTAAAATAGAACCAGAAGCCTTATAAAGTAAATTCCAAGATCATCAAAATTGACTCTGACATAAACTAAGCCATACAACAATAACCAGTTTGCACAAGACCCCTTCAGTGCACTGAACAGGAATCTACTGAGGAAACTGAGAGCTCCTTTAAGAAACGTTTCGAAGAATGGCCACTTCCAAAGGAACAAAATGCATTGGCTGACTCACCTTCGGCCAGGGATGCGAAAGCATTGATAAGCCGGGCCATATACTGTCGCACCACCTCGCTCCTAGAGTGCAGCAGCTGCAGGACGCTCCTCTGCGGGCAGAACCATCCAGAGAAAGCAAGGATGAGGTTAAAGAAAACAGCTAAACATACGTCTCCTCTATGGGTCTGCTGTTCTCTACCTCTGCATGGATTTATTAGAGGTGAAATAAACAGACCAAAGTCAACATTTCATCTGGAAATCTCAATTTCCAACAGATTTTTTAAACGAGGGTTGACAAAAACAAGTTATTCAGACTTCTGAGCCGAGAGACTGTATTACACAGAGCGCTCTGCTGGTGACTGGAGCAGGGGAGGCCGTGCTGTTTGTGATGCTTCCCACTCCTGTTTTTCCAGGTTAGTGACAGATCCAATACCCAGATCTAATTTTGCTCCCTGCAAACCCCAGAAGAAGTACAGTGTGTAGATTAAAAAAAAAAAAAAAAAAAAAATATATATATATATATATATATATATATATATATATATATAAATTCTGAAGGACAGAGAGACAGCACAAGAGCTATTAACAACAAAGTTTCGGAATCAGAAAGGCCAGGTGGTGACAGACATAGCAGACCCAAGAATGCCAAGTCCTGAAGGCAGCAACGGGCAATGAGGAATTACCCAATTTACAGCACGCAATCCTCCAAAAGAAAAAAAAAATGGAAGAAGAATGAATGAAAGCTGTGAAAGCAGCAGCTGGATCCCACTCTTGCCGCTCCTATACCACTGTCCTCCTGCAGACTCCCCACCATCCATCCGGGGGGCGTTCCCTTGTGAAGGTAACACAAAAGGTCTCTGGAGGTGTGAGGAGTTAGCTGGACAGGTAGGAGTTCAGGGCCAGGGTCCCCAACAAGAAAATATGGAGTCAGGACAGTTAAGATCGAACAGCAGTGACATCCTGTTTTGCAGCTGAGACAGAATCACACCTGCATTCTTTTCTGCAGCCTTTGCAGAAATGACTTCTGCAGAATGTCCTAAAATAAGACAATTAACCACAAAGCCTTTGTCAATACCATGGGCAAGGAGCAGTTAAGACCAAAGCCCCCAGATGTCAGAAAAAAAGTCGATCATCAGACATGTTAATCTAACAGGCAGACAGACATGTGAACAGAGCCCTGACTGGCACGACTCAGCATGACCCTGACTGCTGAAGATAGTTTTGCAGAACTGCTGATAAAACCCCCTAAACTTAGAAACTTTAAAGGCAACACTTTTAGGCCTCCCTCGCTCTCCAGGAGCTTTATACTCTTGCTCAATCAACTTTGCTTTGCTGTCCACCACTCTTATCTGGTCTACCTCTTCATTCTTCGAAGTGTGATCAAGAACCATGGGCACTGAAGGGAACAAAAATCCTGTAGCAGAGGCGGACACCTGGCACAGGTGAGCAGGGCTTCTACACCCAAATGGGATGAAGAGACAGTGCCTAAATGAAGAATGAATGCTAAACAGAGAGCACCCCATCTTCTTCTACCTGGATCCCAGAAGGTTGCACCCAGATCCTCACACTCTAGGTAGGAGATTAGAAGACTCTTCTTGGAGGAAAATGACCAGCCCAAGAGAAAAGAGCCAGAGATCCTAAAATCAGAGGTTTCTACTAGAGAGACCAGTTAGATCACCCTCAGTGGAGCTCTGCGTCCACAAGCCCTACCCTCAGCCTCAGAATTTCCGATTGGCTTTCATTCCCCCTACTCAAAACATTATGAGAAAGCCAAGGTCTACCAGAAACCCACGGCAAGTTTTCAATATGGGAGATAGGGTCAAAACAAATGGCGGGGGCGACTTGAAGAAAATGGGGCTGTGTAGGGAGAAGAAAACCAGAGATATGCAAAAATGTGTTACTCACAGTAGCCTCAGAGCCACAAGAGGCATACCACATCCGTGAAAAAAGATTGCCATAAAAAAGGGGGTGAAAAACTCAACAGAGGGGTTGGAAAAAAAGGTGAGGCGATCTACTAGAAAGCAGAGCAAGAATATGGAAGATATGAGAGAAAAGAGAGAATCAGTTCAAGAGGTCCAACATTCAGAGAGAGAATTGAGAAAACAGAGAGGAAATCATCAAGAAAATAAAATCAAGAAAAGTTCCCAGGACTGCACTTGTCAGATGAAAGGGCTCACAAAACACTTAAAACAATGAACCAAAATACACCTTAGGAAAGACATCAACAGGATATTTATTAACAATGGTGATAAAGAAAAGACTAAGCCACTCTGAAAAACAGTATGGAGGCTCCTCAAGATGTTAAAAACAGAGCTACTCTATGACCCAGCAACTGCACTAATAGGTCTTTACCTCAAAGATACAGATGTAGTGAAAAGAAGGGGCACATGCGCCCCAATGCTCATAGCAGCAATGTCCGCAAGAGCCAAACTGTGGAAGGAGCTGATATGCCCTTCGACAGAGGAATGGATAAAGAAGATATGGTCCATATACACAATGGAATATTACTCAGCCATCAGAAAGGATGAACACCCACCATTTGCACCAACATGGATGGAACTAGAGGTGATTACGCTGAGTGAAGTAAGTCAAGCAGAGAGAGACAATTATCATATGGTTTCACTCATATGTGGAACATATGGAATAGCATGGAAGACCACAGGGGAAGGGAGGGAAGTCTGAAGGGGGAGAAATCAGAGAGAGAGACAAACCATGAGAGAACATGGATGTCGGGAAACAAACTGAGGGTTTCCAGGGGAAGGGGTGTGGGGGCATGGGCTAACAGGGTGATGTAAGGAGAACATGGGTTGTGATGAGCACTGGCTATTATACCCGACTAATGAATCACTGAACACTACACCAAAAACTAATGATGTATTATACGGTGCCTAACTGAACATAATAAAAAAAAATTTTTTATTATTTTATTTATTTATTTGACAGAGAGAAAGATCACAAGTAGGCAGAAAGACAGGCAGAGAGAGGAGGGGAGGCAGGCTCCCCGCTGAGCAGAGAGCCTGATGCAGGGCTCGATCCCAGGACCCTGAGATCATGACGGGAGCTGAAGGCAGAGGCCCTAACCCACCAAGCCACCCAGGCACTCCAATAAAAAAATTTTTTAATGTAAAAAAAAAAAAAAGAGAGAGAGAAAGAAAAAAGACTCCACAGGCTGCTAGGGAGGAAAAACCTGGCCACATACAAAGGATCAGGAGTTAGACTAGCTTGGAATTCTCAACAGCAACACTGGAACATAAAGGACAATGGAGCAAGATCTTCCAAATAATGAAGGAAAATTATTTACAACCTAGAGTTCCGTACAAAGAATAAAGACATTTTCCAACATATATCATCTCAAAGAATCTACTGCTTACCCACCCTATCTACAAAAGCTATTAACTATAGGATACGCTCCCCCAACTGACAGAACAAGAAAGAACAATGATTCTTGAAAGTGTGATCCTGGCCCAGAAGCCGGGGCATCTCCTGAAAATTTGTTGGGAATGCAAACTCTAACCCTCATCCTAGACTTACTAAGTAGAGGCCGCAGGGGCCCAGGAATTTGTGTTTTAATGAGCTTCCCAGGTGATAAGACCGCATGCTAAACTTCAAGAATGGCTCAGCTAGAACTCACTAAACAACCAGTCCAATTTCCTGGCTGAAAGGGCCAATTTCTCCAGTGTCATGGTGACACAGCACCCACTATGCTTGAGTTTTCCTGCTCTGCAGATTCTCTGACATCTTACGATAGCTCCAGCTCATTCCTTGCTTAAAATAAACCGTGACAATTAAAAATAATGAGTAGGGGAAAAAATGACATGTCTTCGATGGCTATAGAGATCAGAGGATTGTGACAAAAATCACAAAACCTGAGACATCTTTCATTAGAGAACACTTTGCTTTTTATATATACAACCAAGAAAGGCAAGAAGCCAATTAAACTGTAACAGGCCATTGACTACTAGATATGCTTTCATTTCCCAGAATCCTAAAATGGGGGGGAAATGCATCTCAGATTCAATGAAATAAGACAGTTTTAGAAAGGTTCGATATTGAATTTACTCTTTGAATTTGAGGTGGTAAAATCACAGACAATCTATTTATCAGGCGCTTCATGCCTGGTAAGTTGGTTTCAGATGCCATTACAAAAATAAGCAGAAATAAAAGTAAAAGGAAATAAGTCAAAAATTTGAGACACTACTTTTCAAACTTAACTCGCACAGGAGCAATAAGACTACATTCAGAGAATAAACTAGCAACTCAGAATTCTCGAGTGTTACTGCCCATGCACAGGGGAGCCTAATGTGTGCTTAGCTTCTGTGGGGGCACTGTTTCATCGGTGACCCTAAGGTATGCTGCTCTTCCACCCAGCGCACACCCTGTGAAGCCAAAATAGGGAGGTGAAGTATTTGAGTCATTCTGGATAACACTGATGGAGATAATGAAGTGCAGTGTCTTATATATGTCATGTTCTAGATCTCACTCCGCCTCTGTCCAGCGAAGCCTGGAGTTGATAACAGGTAAGGGGGTGAACAGTGGAGAGGGAAACCACCACATGATGGCTACTCTGTGCTGGGCACTGGGTTAATTATGTCCCACGGGTGACCAAACACAGTCAACCCCACAACCTCATGAGGCAGGTAATGGCTCCTTCTCCAAGGTGGCATGCGCTCTGAGACTCAGTAACTTACTCAAGGTTGTCTGGCTCATGGGCCATAGGGCAGAGGTTTGAAACCAGTTAACCTCACTCCGAATCCCACACTTTTCCCACTGCATCATCAGACCTATCTGGTCCAAAGCTATATACAAATACAGTGTTAACATATTTTAGGTGAGACCCAGATAAACAACAATTGAATCGGCTTACCCGCCTTGTCTACTGTAAGAAAGGCTGAGCTTGCAGGACTCATGGTTAAGCAGTGAAGTGAGGGAAAGAGTTGGGATTTGGGGAAAAGGAAGAAGGACAGGAAAGAGCTCCAGAGTTGAATCAAGCATTTCTAATATGTTTAGGACTCTGTTAGAAGTAAAAAGTGGGCCGATGTCTTAGGTGAGTAGCAGACCTCACCAGCTAGAAGGCTGACATACAGACACTAGGCTGAAAATACCATATAAAGTAAAGCCTCCCCCTACTGCTAAGATCATCCCCCAGAAATGAAGGCCCTGGCTGGGCTCTGGCCCATCTCTCACAGACCTGGCTGTGGCTGTGACAATCCAGGAGGTCGTTGCCAATGTAAGCTTCCAGAACGGTCTCCCTCTGCTCTCCAGGATGGGACGTGGTCAAGCGCTAGAATTAAGAAAAAGAAAAGTAAGAGACCCAAGTTTTAATATGGAGAAATATGTTCATAGAGTAGGAATCTTTTAAATGGCAGTAGTAGTAACTACATTTAACCAAAGCAAATAATACCCGGGCGGGGGTAGGGGGGGGGTAGCTACCCAGGCAGCCATTCAACTAACAGGGAGTTATGATGTTGTATTTCCTAATGGGTGATGTGCGAGTCAGCTCACCAGAGAAGGGAAGTGATAAAATACCCAGACTGGGGGTGCCTAGGTGGCTCCGTGGATTAAAGCCTCTGCCTTCAACTCGGGTCATGATCCCAGGATCCTGGGATTGAGCCCCATATCAGGCTCTCTGCTCAGCAGGGAGCCTGCCTCTCCCTCCCTCTGCCTGCCTCTCCACCTACTTGTAATCTCTGTCTGTCAAATAAATAAATAAAATCTTAAAAAAAAAAATGCCCAGACAGTAAGTGTACAGATAAGGGAGAGCCCACCAACACCTAGAGAGTTCTCCTCACAAGAAGGGGCTCTAGAATTGGTCTCTGAAGGACAAGCAGACCATCAGCCAGCACGGGGGAATGTGAATATGGTGGGTAGTGGGGGGAGGGCGGGAGAGGAAGTACTGGTACTGGTTGAGGAGGCGTGAAAATGCAGGGGGCATGTTGGGGGAGCCCAGTGGGAGCTGGGCACAGGGCAGGCTGTGGAGGGCTTGGAGCCAATGCATCACCAACAAGCTAGACTTTATTACCATAGGGACTGATGCAGCAATACTGTGTGTGTGCGAGTGTGCGAGTGTGCGTGTGTAAGAGGTAAGTGGTAGAATTTTGTAGATTTTTAAAGTCATAAGTCTCTTGTGTTGTGTTAAGGATGAACTCACTGTCCATAGGGGTAGAAAAAAAATGTATGGAGAGTATTGAAATGTGTGTGTGTGTGTACGTATGAGTATGTACAGGTATGAATTATATGGGAAAGTCACATATAAAGAGAGGTGTCCTTGCTTTCCCAGGAAAATCCCACTGGAGACCCCTGAGACTGTGGGCCCTGCCACTGGCCGAGGAGGAGCCAGATGTGTAAAGAGCCACACTGCGAGACAACAAGAGCAGGAGAACCCCCCGCCAGGACTGACAGGTGGAGGCCTCCAGAGGTGGGTGTCACTGGCAGACTGGATCCACTGTGGCCAAACAGGAAGGCCCTGAGGGCAGAGGGCACTTAAAGGAGGGTGTGCCAAGAGTGTCCGAGGTGGGCCTGCCGCCCTTCCACCAAGTTCCCTGAAGCCAGGGCCAGGGTGCTGGGATGGGGTGAAGGGGTGACGAGTTGGAGGGGGACACAGACAAGATCTTAAGACACCTGTTTATTCTTCCCAGTTAATCTGTGACAATGTCATTCACTTGGCAAAGGAATAGACTGCCTCTCTAAGAGGCTCGGTAGCACGGACTGAGAGGAGGAGCTGCTGGGTGGACAAACTCGGAGCCAGAGAATGAGTCTGCTAACTTGAGCAGGCAGAGGCAATAGCCCCTGCGACTCCTCACGGTGGGCACCCATGCTAGTCAACTGAGGCAGACATTACCCATCGGCCACAGCACTCCGTCTGCTGATCCTGGATGCATTCTCAGAGCACTCCCTGAGATCATGTACCAATCTTCCAAAGTGCAAGTGAGGAGACCTTTGTCTACAGAGATGGGGAAATTACTCAAAGCCACTTTGATGCCAATACCCTGAAGTTCAGGGAGCCATGAAGGGGTCTGACACTATTACAGCCTAAGTTAGAATGGATTATTCAGTTAAAGGGCCAACCAGTGTTGGCCTAGACATGTAGTTCTCAAGTGTACTTTGGGGAATTCTAGGGGTCTCCAAAGACCTTCCAGGGAGTCTACAAGGTCATGATTATTTTCATAATAATACTAAGGTATGATCTCTCTGTTTTTAAGATTTTATTTCCTTTCAAGATTTTATTTATTTATTTGAGAGAGAGAAAGAGAAGGTGCACAAGCAGGTGGAGGGGAAGAAGGAGAGGGAGAAACAGACCCACTGCTGAGCAGGGAGCCTGAGGCAGGGCTCGATCCCAGGACCCTGGAATCATGACCTAAGCTGAAGGCAGATGCTTAACTGATGGAGCCACCTGGGCTCCAAAGATTTTATTTTTTTAAGTAATCTCTACACCTGATGTGGGGCTCAAACTCAAACCTGAGATCAAGAGTTGCCCACTCTACTGACTGATTCAGCCAGGAGCTTTTATCTTTGTCATGGTCCATCTCTCAAAGGCTATATGAAGTATGACACTGTGATGACTCACTTGGGGAGGCAGATGTGAAAATCCAGCTGTCCTTCCATCAGGCCAGACAGTAAAGAAATTTGCCAAAATGTGTAACAATGCCACTTTCCTGATTTTTTTCTTTTTTGGTTTGGAAAAGAGTTATTTTTTATGTATAAAAAACATATTATTTATGTTATGTTATGGATTCATAATTGTTCATCTTAAATGAATTAATATTTAGAAATGTTCTCGGTTTTTAATTTCTAATACTATAAATAGTGGTAGATAGAATTCACATAAACTAAAGCCGTTAGGGTCCTCGGTAATTTCCGAGAGTGTCAACAGGTCTAAAAAGAGACTAAAAACCTTGAAAACCACTGGCTTACCCTCAAGAGTGGGAGGAAAAGCAACTCTCTGATGAGGCTTGATGTCTCTTAAGACTGGTTCATCAGGGTCCACCCCCACTGTCTGCTCGAGTGGCCCCACATAGCACACGAACGCAGAAGTCTTTGCGAAGCTGTCATAAGAGAGTGACTCTGGGCGCTCCCGCGCCAACCCCCCTAGCTGGGAGGGTGGCTTACAGCAGGTGATGGGGGCAGGCTTGAAATGGCACATGGCAAACGAGTGAGGGAAGGCAAAGGCAAATGCGAGGTGTACACCCAGGTTTTTACCAAGAGGCCAAGGCTGTCTTCAGAAGCTGTTTTTACCGTTAGCTCTTGGTGTCAGCAGGCAGCACGAGGAAAGATTTGTAGTAGATGGGGTACAAGATACAAGCAAGGTAGCCAGCCAAGAAGACCATGTCTTAACTTCCAGGGAAAGGTACGTACCCAGCGAAGAGCCTGCAACAGGAAGGCTTTCAAGCGGTCACTCCCCAAAATCAAATCCTTCTTCAGTTTCTCATAATCCAAGGAGGGCAGTAACGGGACATCCTTCAGTTTCCTACTCAGCCACACAAATTCAAATAGAGAAAAAAGGGCAAAGGGCACATTCATTAGACTTCCTGAGTCTCCGGACACCAGCGGTGGCCTGGCTGTCTTCTCCACTCCTGGAATGAAGTCCAGGACCGCCGCCCTCTGCCCCCATCCCGTGTCATCGAGCTCTGCTCTGCCTTTCCCGTTGCGGTACTGGGGCTTTGTTGAATGTCTTTCCCCACACAAGGAGTCCCTGCCTAGCCAGGTGTAGAAACTGCTGTGCTCACACAAGGCCAGGGCTCCATCCAACGGGGATGGAATCACCTTGGAGGCACCAGCCCTCGCAGCACCGCTCCAGTCCTATTTAGTATCTGGAGCAAAGCTGGAGACCAGCAGCAGCAGCAGCAGCAGCACCCACGAGAGTGCTCCCTGAAATCCTGCAGCTGCTGCCTGCTCAGGCCCGAGGCACCGAACTGGGGGGATACAAAGGACAGACCAGGGTGAGGAAACAACTGTGAAGAGTGGGAGCACAGTTGACCCCAACGAGGTAAAAGGGCATGTCAGGAAATAGCACGGGTTTTTATCTGGGAGAGAGGAGCAAGTAGGGCCATCTGCAAACCCTCCTCAAGAGGACCCAAGTGGAGCCCTCAGGGGAAGGAAGGTCTCCCCAGCATCTTCAGTTTGTTCTGCTCCACAGTGGGGGTTGGAGCGCACGGGAGAACCAGTGCAAGGGAGCGAGGCCTGCAATCTGGCTAACAGCACTGTACCCATGTTAACGTCCTCCCTTTGATGGTGTACTTGGCACAGAAGATGTCACCACGGAGTTGCGGGGCCTGGGGGGGTCAACTTCCTGTGATTCTATTATAATCATTTCAGCATAAAACAAGTCAAAAAACAAAAGTAAAAGAACAGTATGGTCTTCCTGACACTGTGCAGAGAATATTAAGATCAGTACTCTGGGCACAATACTAAATGCGGGCTTCCTGAGGACTTGGGTGAAAAGAGGCACATGAAGGCTTCTTGGGCACCTGGCTGGCTCAGTCGGTAGAGTGTGCAACTCTTGGTCTTGGGGTTGTGAGCCTGAGCCTCACGTTGGGGGTAGAGATTACTTAAAAAATAAAATCTTCAAAAAAAAAAACAAAAAAAAGATGAGGGATTCTTCTGCTTCCCATTGACACGTAACCGAGCTACATGATGTTAGCTGCGGGCATCCGGCATCATGATTCGCCATCTGTGTACAGATGGTTAAGTGGTCACTACATTGAGTCTCTTTACCCTCTGTCACCACACAAAGTTCCCACGTTTCCTTTCTTGGGATGAGAATTTTTGAGATTTACTTTCTCAGCAACTTTTAAATTTGCAATACAGTATTACTGATTACAGTTCCCACGCAGTCCACTGCCTCCCAGGAGGCAAACTTCTAAGTGGAAGTCTGCACCTCTTGGTCTCGTTCACCCATTTCACTCGTTTCATTAGTTTTAAAAGTGTGGATCAGAGATAAGGGTGGGTGGAAGGTGGAAAGGAGGTAAGACCCTGGGGGGTACAGCATTTAGGCTACTATAAATTTTCTTCATATGTGCCTGTAGCATTCAACTTTTCTGTAATGAGCATGTATTACATTATATAAAAAAATTACATACTAGTTTTCTTAATGTTAGTTTTTAAAAGACAAAAGGCGATCCTCTCACAGGGCCTGGGAGAAAAAGGCCAGAGAAGAGGGCAACAAATGAGATCTCAGCGAACACTCCTGGGAGGAGGTTCTAGTCTGCACATCACACAGCAGAGCCCTGCGCACATGCACACTGATCATTCTGGCACCTATTTTCCTGAGGCCAATACGGCTGTGTTTAAAAATGAACACAGATATTTTAGAAGTCCCCATTACAAATAACTGGTCAATATTCTTCGAAAGTGTCAAGGCCATGAATGGGATAGAAGAATGACTTCAAATGAAAGGAAACACAGACACGACAACCATGTCAACATGTGATCCTGGACCAGACAAGGGCAGAATGGAGCAGCTGCTAACATGTGAGGAAGGCCTGAAGATGAGATGATGTGGCATCAGCATTAATTTTCTGACTCTGACAACTGTACTGAGCTTACGCAGAATATCAACATGAGGAATCTGGGTGAAGGGCGTAAGGGAATTATCTGTACAGTATTTGTAGCTCTGAAATTATTTCAACATGAAAAAAAGATTTTTTTAAATTTAAAATTTAAACAAGGTGTTCTTCTAGACAAAAAGTTCCACGTGTAAAGCCAAGTCCAAAATTGTTCTATAGCTGGGGGCTTTTTCTGGAGGGAAGAGACGTTGTCAAATGTGGGCTATAGTTACTTGTCCATAATGGTGATATTGGCCAGTAAATATATCACCAACTAAGCTGCTCAGCCGCCCCACATTTCTGTGGTCTAGCCACTCTCCTGCCATCCAAGAACTGTGGCATACCTTCTCCTTTGCCCTCCTTAGCCCCTCTACCAACTACCCCCTTTACTCTCTGCAGGTGACCTTGTCTCTTACACCCCAGGGGACAACATTAGCAAATCGGAGAGTTTATTAAGTTCCAGCATTGTACTAAGTGCTTTATACACAGGAACTCATTTTTATCCTCACAATAATCCTATGAGAAAGTTATTATTATTATTGTCTCTTCTCAAATAAAGAAACTGAGACACAGAGAAGTTACAGAAGAGGTCCAAGGTCACAAAGCCAGTGGTAGAGGTGGGATTTTAACCACGGCTGTCTGTCTCATCAGCACTACGTTATACAGCCGCTGCCATCTGCAGAGAACAAAGTGCAGGGTCAGTGTCAGACTCACGCAGGCCTGAGGGAGGAGGGAAGCTGTATCTCTCTCAGGGTCAGAGTGATCTGACAGCATCCTCTGAACACCCCCAACAAGGTGGGGGCGGTGCTCAGAGGGTCATCAGAACCCATCCTAGTCCTTGAGCCTCTGTCAAAGGTTCTCAACTTGTTACTGCAACATACATGCCAGATGAAATTCCCGAACGCCAGACACCCACACGGGTGACAACCTAATCGATATGGATAGGAAAGCTCAGGCATCCACAAAGCTATCCTGTGGCCCTGGTCACAAGTGGGTCAGCAGAGAACATAAAATTTA
This sequence comes from Mustela nivalis, assembly GCF_964662115.1. Lineage (NCBI taxonomy): Eukaryota > Metazoa > Chordata > Mammalia > Carnivora > Mustelidae > Mustela > Mustela nivalis. The sequence continues at coordinate 76,525 of NW_028134757.1, read as the reverse complement.
GACATTGTAGCCCTCTGATGTCTGCCCTACAACAGAAGATTAATCTCTACAGAATATCACAGGAACAATTCAACAATTTTTTCCCATTTGATGCAAGCTCTCCAAAATAAAGAGAATTAATACTAGAAGGTACTTTAAGTTTAACAGTATTATTTATAATTACTGGTATTTCCTTTATATCCACATGGAGCTCTAGCTAATCAAAGGTACTCCTCTAGGCTAGACTCTTAAGATGAATGTCCATGAACGTTACTTTGGATTCTAGTTTTATCTAGAGCTGTGATCCATCCTAACAACTCCTAAAAGCAATTACTTACCCAGGTGCCAAGGAAGCTCTCAACATGGTTGAAGCCTGAGGATGGGGGGCGGAAACAGAAGAAGAGAGACCATGTTAAACAGTGAGAGCAATGCATTAATCCTAAATCACTGTACTCACACAAAATCAACAGATTTGCAGAGGTTTTGATCCATCAGGATTCTCCTATCATAACTATATATGATTTAAAAATTAGTACAAACAGGCGTGCCTGCATGGCTCAGTTGGCTAAGCATCCGACTCCTGATTTTAGCTCAGGTCATGATCTCTGGGTCATGAGATGAGCTCTGCATCAGGCTCCTCGTGGAGTCTGCTTGTCCCTCCCACTCTGTTCCACCCCCCCGCCCCCATGCTCACACACACACACACACACACATACTCAATACTGCACTCTCTCTCTAAAACAAATAAAGAAAATTTTAAATACACAATATAAAATAAAAATAAAAATAGAAATAAATAAGATAAAAATTAGCCCAAACTGAAGTTAAGCAACACACTACTCAAGTAGTTCCCAAGATGCCCACCATCCTTGGTTTGTTGTTACTCTGCTCCAAGGAATGCTCCATAAAAAAACAAGTGGGTCCTCCTCAGCCAAACTCCCAGAGGCACTTAAAGCTGCCTGGTCAGATGTCACAGAAAACAAAAGCAACGGAGATCACCTTATTATGCTGACTTTTTTCTTTATTAAGATTTTCTCTTTTAGTAGAACAATAACATATACTTTGTACCAAGTCAAACCCTATACAGGTGTTTACAGAAAAATCCCCCTCCCTCCCTACTCCATTTTAACCCTATTTATAGGCCAATCCACTGCCCACTTTATGGATATTCAGTGTCCTACTTATTGTTTTGTTTTTGCCACTACAAACAATGCCGTATTAAACAGGTACTAAAACAGACTCGAGAAACAAAAAACAAATGCTGTGTGTGGTGCTTGGTTGGACCAACTCAAGCCAGCTATAAAAGATGTTTTGAGGGGCGCCTGGGGGCTCAGTGGGTTAAGCCTCTGCCTTCAGCTCAGGTCATGATCTCAGGGTCCTGGGCTCAAGCCCCACATGGGGCTCTCCGCTCGGTGGGGAGCCTGCTTTCCCCTCTCCCTGCCTGCCTCCCTGCCTACTTGTGATCTCTCTTTCTGTTAAATAAATAAATAAGATCTTTAAAAAAAAAAAAAAAAAAAAGATGTTTTAAGACAATAAGGGAAATCTAAATAGGGACTGCACAAGGCAGTATGATACTGAGGAATACAGTGCTAACTGTATTTGGCATTGCAGTTGTGTTTGCTTTTAGTTTTGTAAAGGCCTTATCTGTTAGATAAATACATTGAATGATTTATAGGTAAAGTGACAGAATGTTTGGGATAGGTTCTAAGGAATTCCAGGGAAAAAAAGTGAGGAGAAGAGAAGAGATCTTGGGTCTCTTTGGAGCCCTTCCAAAAGTGGGGGTAGTGGGTCTCTGTCCACTCTGTGTCACCACAGCTCTGGAAAGGTCATTACCCACGCTTACCACATTGAACCATGATTATTTTCAATGATTTCTGTGCTTTCTCCTTTAGCAGACACTGAGTTCCATAATGAGTAGAGACACATTACTCTCTATATATGTACCTAGCAACTCGTACAGTGCCAGGCATACAGAGGCACATGATCAACAATTGTTGAATGAATGAATGAAGACTGACGTCCCAAGATGGGCCCTCCAGAATCCTTGACCGATTTAATAAACTGGCCCTAGGTGATGACTCCATTCCCTACTGCTTCTGTCTACAATATTTACAGGCCACACAGATTCCCACCTTGGAGACAGCAAATCTCACTTTTAAATGGCTCATGACCAAGTTATATTTTTTAATCTTTGACTTTTTTAAGAAAAGATTTTATTTATTTATTTGACAGAGAGAGAGAGCAAGAGAGGGAACACAAGCAGGGGGAGTGGGAGAGGGAGAAGCAGGCTTCTTGCTGAGCAGGGAGCCCAATGCGGGCTCGATCCCACGACCCTGGGATAATGACCTGAGCTGAAGGCAGAGGTTTAATGATTGTGCCACCCAGGTTCCCCCAGCCCTTGATTTTTTTTTTTTTTTAATTAAAGGAAATGCCTGTTCCTATTATTGACTTAAATAGCAAGGAGTTGAGAAAATAAATTTGAACTATACCTAAATTACTCATCTAACACATTCAGAAGACCAAGAAGCCAAGATAATAAGTTAAATGAGTCAAATAAGGGCAGAGGCATATTAAAATATTAGCCAAATAAAAGACAAAATAAAAAACACTCTTAGGGGTACCTGGGTGCCTCAGTTGGTTAAGGGTCTGCATTTGGTTCAGGTCATGACCCCACGGTCCTGGAATTGAGTCCTGCATCAGGCTTCCTGCTCAGTGGGAAGCCTTCTTCTCCCTCTGCCTCTGCCTGCCCCTCTGACTGCTTGTGCTTGCTCTCTCCATCAAATAAATAAATAAAATCTTTAAAAATCTTTAAAAATATATATTTTTATATTTTATATAAAATATTTTATATTTTATAGTGTTATTGGCTAGTTCATAGATCCACAAATAAAATTCATCACATACTTAAGAAAATGTTTCCTATAATTTATTTATTTATAAAAGAGCTTATTTATTTTTTTAATAGTATATCTTTTTAAAAAAAGATCTGGAGGCACCTGGGTGGCTCAGTGGGTTAAGCCTTTGCCTTCGGCTCAAGTCACGATCTCAGGGTCCCGGGATGGAGCCCCGCATCGGGCTCTCTGCTCAGTGGGGAGCCTGCTTTGCTTCTCCCTCTCTCTCTGCCTGCCTCTCTGTCTATTTGTGATTTCTCTCTCTGCCAAATAAAGAAATAAAATCTTTTAAAAAAATAAAATAAAATAAAAATTAAAAAATATTTGTTTAGGGGCATCTGGGCGGCTCAATCGGTTAAGCATCTGCCTTTGGCTCGGGTCATGATCCCAGGGTCCTGGGATCAAGTCCCACATCAGGCTCCTTGCTCAGTGAGGAGCCTTCTTCTCCCTCTCATTCTGCTACTCCCCCTGCTTGTGCTCTTGTGTGCTCTCTCTCAAGTAAAATCTTTAAAAAGAAGATTTATTTATTTTAGAGAGAGAGTGTGTGTGTGAGAGAAAGAGCATGGGGGAGGGGGCAGAGCGAGAGAGAGAGAATCTTAAGCTCCATGCCTAGTGAAGAGCCCCATGAGGGGCTCGATCCCATGATCCTGAGACCATCACCTGAGCCGAAATCAAGAAATCGCAACATGGGGCTCAAACTTCTAACTTGAGACCAAAAGTCCCACACTCCACCAACTGAGCCCGCCAGGTGGCCTATTCTTTTAAAACACTACCTCTGTTTTGCTAAACTCATTGTCATTCTATTTGTTCTGTAAAGAAATTAATTGAAAAGCACTAACAACTAACACTTTCATGAGAAGAAGCAGTATGTTAGACACTACTGAGCTTTTATTATCCAGTCAAGTAAAACAAAACAAAACAAAACAAAACAAAACAAAACAAAACCCCAGAGCTGAGCTGTGGGAGGAATGGGGCGGCATGATCTTCCTGAGAGAGAGGCATGTGCTCCTCCCTTCAGCCTGTATTTCCTGATTGCCTCCCATCTCCCATCTGCCGGGCACAGTGGTACCAGAGTGACAGAGCAAAGCCCCCTTCTCAGAGAGCTTACAGGCCAGTGGGGAGAATCAGTGGTCAGAGAACTCTCTGTGCCTTGACGGCAAATGGTGGCAAGAACAGTACCAGCAGTGTACCAGGGGTACCAGGGCCCTGCAGGCCAGGGACTGAGCCTGGCCCTCAGCCGTCACTGCTCCCCGAAGCCAGCAGTTGTTGTGGAGGGACAAGGACAGATGGGGGCACAGGAGCAGGCCGACAGCAAGCTGAGGGGCTCTGCCCATGCTCTGTGATGACAGAAAAAGTGTTTGCAGAGCTCGGTCTCAGGTGTACCATGACACAGTGTCCCTTGGTCAGAGCATCTGCACGTGTACGGGGCGGGGGGGATCTCCAGAAGAGACTTCAGCATGTTGTGCATCTTGGAGCATGCCCCGTCCCCTACTTCATACGACAGCGGCTGGCTCTGGGGACGGGAGAACCCGCCAGGATCAGGGTCTGTAGGCATGGGCTGCACAGAACAGTCGCAGGTGTGGGCAGCCCCAGAGGGTCAGAGAAAAGAAGCCATGGCTTGAAGCCAGCAGCAGCATCCGAGCCCCGAGGCTGTGGCAGGCACGGTCTGGGGCCTGAAGCCTAAGCCCAGGCCCACCTGTCACCAGCCTCCCCCTGGCCTTAGGAAGTAAGCTGGACCACTGTGGCTGCCTGTGCTGTGTAGGAGAGCAGGGGAACAGGGAAGGCAGGCCCCCTGGTGAGCGAGCTCCAGGACAGAGATGACCTAGAAGAGGTTAAATAACCACAGTGGGAGGAAACGGGCCTTGGCCACCCGGCAGAAGAGACCACAAAAGCCGGGGACTGGAAGCGCAGCTCCACACGTAGCAAAGGGATGTTGCTACCGCCAACTCTGCAACACAGAGTTGCAAGACATGGATGGCAGGGGTACGTGTGGGGGGTGGAGGAGGGCTGAAATGGGACACTGCTCCCATGGCATTTGGAAATAAGGCTGAGTCGGTGTAGTGCCCGAGTGCCGAGTTCCCAGATCCCAGATGCGATTCCCAGGCAGGCATCTCTCTGGCTTACCAGGTCCCCAAGGGCCCCACTGGCTTACCAGGTCCCGGAGGGCCCCCTGCCTCTGCCCTGTAGCCTGCAGGTATCTGAGAGCCTCGGCCAAGGAAAGGTAGCAGCAACAGGCTTACTTTGGGAAGTGCTAGTGGCCAGGGTACTGAGGCCTCTTCTACTTTCTGTGACCATCGCTGTGTGTGGGGACGGGCATTAGATCACAGAAGGCTATAGACTCCCCACTGAGCACTTCAGACCTAGAGCAAAGACAGGTATTAAACAAGACAGTAACCTGATCCATGCTTGAACGGACTGACATCCCTCCTGAAACTTGAGGGCATGAATAAATAAGACACAACCGGAAAGGTCATCCCTGCTCCCGTGGGCATGAGTAATCAGAAAGGTGAGAGCTTTAAGAAAGAGATCGGTTAGGAAATGTTGCTTTAGCCAGGACAGAAAGAGAAAGAGCTTCAATAAAACACAAGGCAACAAAGACATGGGTCAGGAGGGAAGAAGGCCCCCAGATCCCTAGGACGGCCTGAACATAGGGCCCCAAAGAGGGAAGAGGCTTGGATGATTCGCAAGTGTTCTCTGGAGCGTTGTTCCCCAAGACAGGAAGTGCAAGAGGGGAGAACACCTGTTTGGAGGAAAAGATGAGCCCGTTTTTGGATGCAGAAGTGATATGCTGATCAGACATTCACAGGGAGAAGGTCTGGAAGTCAGAGGAGAAATCTGAGCTAGTCAGTTATTCTCTGCCAGTCATGGTCCCACCAACTGGCTGAGATCAAAGGTGGTCAATCCTTACATCACCAGGGTGAGGTCAAGAATGTGACGGGCACTGGGGTAGGAGGCGCAGCAGGGGGAGGTGGGCTAGGTGTGCAACTCCTCCTCAGGAAAAGGATACGAGACCTGGGAAAACTGCCTTCAGACACAGTGGTGAGGCAGACAAGGAGCAGGCATCTCACGAAGACTTAAGAAAGCAACGCAACAGACAACACAAGGTCAGAAGGTGTTGAACTTCAAGCCAGAGCCATTGTCCACACTACAGCAAGCTTTAGGAAGAGTCCTCCTTGGCAGAACAGTGCCAAGCAATGTCTCCTGAGCAATTGCAGTGTCTCCTGAGCAATTGACCACCCTGAGAAAGGGTCCCCACCACCGCCACCAGCCCCAGCCCGAGGCCCCTGCAGGTTTTTATTGCTAAGGATGGTTGGATTTAAAGTAAATGCTCTCTAAGATTCGCAGGTCATGAGCCTTGAGTATATATAATGCAATCACACCTGGCAGCATTTTAACTTATATTCCCAGTGGGGTCTACCTGGGAGTTGCTGAAAAAGAGTTAATTCCCAAATGGGCCATTTTCCCAAGTAAGGATGCATTTAAGTGGAAACTTCTCCACCAATGAACCAACCCCAAAACCTGCAGGTACCACGAGGTGGGACTTGGGATTCACCCATGGAGCTATGCTTGGATTTCCACCTTTGGAGTCAGCACTGGACTCTGTACCATGGTCAGCCCTCTCCCTCCCCACTTCTGTCCATCCTAAGGCAAGTAAAGATGGTCACTCTCCTCCATTAGACACCCCTTCCCTGGAGTGTCTCTGCATTTGTGTTTGCCAGCACAAACCAAGGGCTAAGAAGAGAGACAAACCATGGTTCTTTCCCGTGCTATTTGCAGCATACAAGATGTGTGCTACATCATTACCAGATACAGCAAAAAACTGAAAAGCCACCTAAAGGTTTGCTAGAGGAATGGTTAAAGGAACCATACTGCTCTTAAATTAAAACTCTAAAAGATAAGGAAAGTATTAATAAATCCAGAAGTACATAAAAAACTCTTTAAAATGTACTAAGTTCAGAGAGATCGTTGCAGAGTGATTCTATATCAATTTTAAAGTCTGGAAGGATGAGTATGTAACAGTCACCAGGGACCCTGGTGGCGGGAGAGGAGATAGGGTTAGTGTGATGGAAAGAAGGGATTTGTGTTCACTTTACTATTAAATTGTTACATATTTTCCAGTGAGCACATTTGTGTATTACTTGTACAATCCTAGGAAACAAAAAACCCCTACCTTTTGTGCCCTGAGGGAGAAGCTTCCCTTCTTAACAATGATCAGATTGCTGAAGAGATAAACTCAGATTTCTCTTGTCTCCCAGGAGATACTAACCCATGGTCTGGAGGCTGGGCTGGTAAGGAATGCAGGATGACAAACCAGGGGGTGACGGTGGCGACAGGCAGTCTAACTGGAAGGGGCCACCTGAGAGAGTTCTCTTTTCAAACAATCAATCCCGTCATTATTGGTCCCTCTGCAAACACTGGAATTTGACCACCCGCTCCACTCACATGCGTGGAAATCTGGAAACAGTCATCTGAACGTGAACTAGGCCCCGCTCGTGGGATTTCCTCCACAGGGCCCTACTCCCCCCTACTCTAGGCTTTGTGGGTTTCGGAAAGAACCGGGCACACATCGGCCTGCTCCCGGCTTCCCTGGTGGGAGAAGATGAGTGCTCCTGGGGCAGGAGTCAGTCCTAGAGCCCTTGGGCCCTTGCTGCCAGCGGTGCTGGGGGAGGGGAGGGGCGGGGCTTGGCCAGAGCTGGCTGTGACTGGGGGGTGGGGAGGGGGGGTGGTGGTATTTCTTGAATGCCAGGATTTAAATGTAGGAAACCTACCTGTCTATAAAGAAAATCCACATTCTCCAATACAAGCTTCATCAGAGTTAATAGCAATATTGTCAGCTCCTTTCTCCTTTATTCGTTTGTCTTATTTTCCAAATGGTTCAGAACTCAGGGGTTAGAAGGGTGTTACTTACTGAATCCTTCTGAACTTTCAACGGTGAGTGAGGTCACAGAAGGCCAGATTCTTAACAGCCAGTTTTAAAAAGCCAGTATCAAACATACTAACTTTATGGATACCAGCACTGTTCTGATGGGCCCTTTATAGGGTACAATGAATTGGTCAAGGTCAACAGCACAGAGGGGAACTGATGCAGGACCACACTAAAGGGCATGCTGGGCCGTGCCCACCTTTTTATCTTGAAACTGATGGCATTGTGTTTGGACCTAGCATTGGACTTTAAACCCTTGGCAAGTAAGAAAGCAGCCCTCCTCTCCCAAATCCTCAATCCTACTATTCAACCACCAGACTTCCTATCTAAACTGCACTCTAATTTCCTCTTCACACATTATAAATCCAATATCATACACATATTATACTTTCACAAGGATGTTCTTTTACAATGATTCATATCCACTTTTTATCATCTCAGAGAGAAATCTATGGGACTAATAAAGGATTGTTTGCAGATTTTATTGCCTGTTCCTTAGTGACTCAGGAGAAAGAAAATGGTTAGGAACTAAGATAAACAGGGCTCATCCTCTCTCCTCTGGCTTTGAAGGCCTAGAATCTGTACCTTAATATCACTGAAACAGGAAGAATGATAGCACTCATCTCTTGACAAAAAACATTCATGTCTAATGGGGTACAATACAAGATATGTTGTGCTCCCCTCCCTCCCTTTTAAACTGCTCCTTATTCACACGATATCCATTTTTAAATAACCTGGGAGCATCACTCTGCCAAAGGAAAGTGAAAATATAAGGATGCTTGTATATGCAAGATAGGATGGGATTTTATAGCACAGACCTGAAAAACACTTAAGTATTTGCTGAACTAATAAATAAGTGTAAGGCAGGGAGGAAAGGAGTAGTCCTAATAGATCTCGCTATGCCAATTACTGCTAAAAAGCCATCATTCTTGGTAAAAACACTCCTTAACTGACTTATAGCTAAATGTACAGTGCACACAGAGGGTCAACTCAGCCAGTCCTCGGGGATGTGGTCTGAACCCCCTTATCCTGGAAGGTCCACAAGGAAGTTACTTTTCCGAAACTTGGATGTCTCTGTGTGCTTTCCTGACAATTAAAAGTGGCCGAATCCCTAAGATTTCTACATGCCAAAACTGTTGTGGCCATATCCTAAAGCACAGATCATGCAGCTGCTACTGCTTCTTTTTTTTTTTTAAGATTTTATTTACTTGACAGAGAGAGAGAGTGCAAGCAGGGAAAGCAGCAGAGGGAGAGGGAGAAGCAGATTCCTCACTGAGCAGGAAGCCCAATGCGGTGCTCGACCCCAGGACCCTGAGATCACAACCTGAGTTGAAGGCAGACGCTTAACTGACTAAGCTATTCAGGTGCCCCCCTGTGGCGCAGCCACCACCACCATGGCTCTACAGTGCTCCTGGCAGCAGCCAAGTGATGGGGTCAGGGACATTTGCTCTCCCCCCACATTACTGTGTCCTTTCTGTGAAGATCACAAAAGAAACTGGCAGTCTCAAGGGCCCAGAGAGGGTGTCCATGGCCCGGGAATGGTCTTGTCTGGAGGAATGTGTGGCGGGTTCGCGGTCATTCAGCTCACTGCCGTGCTTCCCATGTTGTGTGTGTAGCACATATGTTGTTTCAGATGCAGTGAAACGCAGATACTAAACATTAGGCAACCGTCTCTCTTCCCCTGGGAGTTAGTCACACCTACTCCCGGGCCCAAGAGGTACTGACTGAGAAGAAGCTCAGAGCCAGGCCAGGCCTGCCTCCACCGGCATCCAGCAGCTCTGACACGCCATGGCCAGGGCTTACTTGCACCGTCCTACGCTCGTTTTCTTTTAACCACAATTTCTTTCCCCCCCAGCATTACTGAGACATAGTTGACAGAGGACACTGTATAAGTTTAAGGTGTCCTAAGTGCCGCACCGATACATGGATGTATTGTGAAATGATCACCGTGATCAGGTTAGTTAACATGCCCATCACCTTGATGACTTTGGGGGGCGGTGAGGACATTTAAGATCTACTCTCTTAGTAAACTTCAAGTATATAATATTGTTAACATTAGCCACAACACTATAAAGTCCCAGGACTTATTCATCTTATAACTAGAAGTTATACCCTTTGACCAACATTTGCCACTTCCCCTACTTCCCAGCCCTACGCAACCACCACTCTACTTTGTTTCTGTGAGGTTTTTTGTTTTTTTTAAAGATTTTATTTATTTATTTGACAGGCGGAGATCACAAGTAGGCAGAGAGGCAGGCAGAGTGAGAGGGGGAAGCAGGCTCCCTGCTGAGTAGAGAGCCCAATGTGGTGCTTGATCCCAGGACCCTGGGATCATGACCTGAGCCAAAGGCAGAGGCTTAACCCACTGAGCCTCCTAGGTGCCCTGTTTCTGTGAGTTCTAACCACAATTTCGTTCTTTCCATCTTCTATTTTTCATATTTGTGTTTTCTCATAATAAGTTGCTTTAAACCTACTTGAGAATGAGGTAGGATATACATTTTTTAATACTAAAAAAGGCCCCTGTTTATAAAGACCCTAATATTTAATGTGCAAACCCTTCCCCTTAATTAAAAGCCGTGGCTCTGACCCAGGGAGGGTGGCTCAGGACCCCTCGGCATTTCCTTCTGAACTGAATACACCTAGCTCCACTATTTAGCAGGTGGTCCAGGCAGCAAGTAGGGGTGAGCTCCAGGGACATGGGTTCAAGGGCTTTGGAAACATCTGCAGGACACGCAGGTGTCCTTGCTCCTCAAGTTAAGAACCCCAACTCAATACCACAAGCCTCTGGGTGAGCTACCCTAAGAAGGATGCAATATTCCCTAAGTAATATTTCACCCTGGGATGCAAACCCTGAATCTAATCATGAGGAAATATGAAACACAAAAAAGAGAAATGCTCTATTTCTTCAATGAGGGACCAACTATAAAGAACATGGCTCAAGTGACAAATTGGAAAATGCCCAAATTAGATAAGAATATCATAAAGACATTAAATTTACTCAAGTGATCACTGTATGGCTAGAATAAGAGGGCACTCCTATTAAGAAAGGAACTCTACACTGCAGCAAAATGCCATAATATATGTGATTTATTCTCAAATGGCTCAGAAAACAGACTGTGTGCGTGTGTGCATGTGCACACGTATGTGCAAATTAAACAAATGGGTAAAATGCCAACAGTTGCTGAATCTGGGTAATGGGTATATAAGTGTCCCTTGTGCTATTCTTGCGACTTCTTTGTAAGTATGCAATTACTCCAAGTAAAAAGTTAAGAAAAGAAAAAAAGAGAGCGCCTGTCTTTGACTGTTCGGCTTCAAAAAGAGAATGAAGTTTCCTTCCTTTCCTGTTGATTTGCTAATTGTTACCAGGCCTGGGCACCGAACAGCCCCAGTGGGAAGAGCAGACTGTGCCTCTCTCCCGCCACCCCCAGGACACCAGCTCCCAGCTGCTCACTCTGCAAAAACAGCTTTCTTTCCTTCCGGAACCTTCTAGACCTCCGAGGCCAGCTGAAATGCAGACTCCTGCATGTAATTTGCCCTTGCTCTTTCACTTTTCCAGTTAGGCTATGTTTAAATTGGGGGGGGGGGCAGCCCCAAGCCTCACCGTCCCAGGCCTTGTGAAGTCCACGCTGTGGGCCAGGCTCTGTCGCATCTGGTCACTGAAGAGGCGGACACACACGCTCTGTAGGTACTCCGGGGTGATCTGCAGAAAGGACATGAGGCTGGCTGGTGAGAGGCCCAAAGCACCCCCAGGGACGTCACGGGTCCTGGTGATGAGCAGGGCTCTCACCGGTCTTTCTGCAAGGTATGCGGATGGAATTCTGCTTGAAAACAGAAGCTCTGGGAGCTAGAGCACTGGGCCTGACAGAAAAAACCGCTAACACCCTGGTGCTGTGATCATGGACTGTCATATTCTAAGTTCTTTAAGTGCATGAGATGTACTCTCATGGACATGTGAAAGAAACTGATTTTAAGCCATTTCTGTGTGTGTGTGTGTGTGTGTGTGTGTGTGTGTGTGTATTCAAGCAAGAAAGTCAATCGGGTGGCCAACGTGTGCTGGAAAGGACGGTGGGCGTGACATCTGAAAATCTGGGCTCCAGTGCTGGACTCGGCAAACCCACAGCTCCGCCCCTTGCCGTCTAACCTGTCAAGTGAGATAAACAAGGTCTCCTCTGTTAGTCACAGTGACAGAGGGATATGCATATGCCTGATGCAGGCCAGGTCGTCCGGGACATGCTTGCAGAATGAATGATGGAGATATTTGTTGATCCAGTGCCAGCCAGCATGAGGTGCAGTGCTGTCCCTGTCACTGCACTCGATTCTGGCCTCTCCCGCCCTCTGGCTAGCTATTGTAATTCAGGACTGGCATACTGCATCTCAGGTGATAATCTCTGAATTTTTTTTCATTTTGTATCTTTTCTTTTTATAAAAAGAATGCACATTTAAATTGTGCAAGTGCCCCAACCTCTCCCTGGTCCCATCCTTCCCCATATGCCAATCCCTGGAGGTAACCATTTTGCACCCTTTCAGCCCTTTTTCTATGCCTGATTGCTGGAGGGGAAGCTCCCTTTCCCCCGGGCTCATGATTCCCCAAGGTGAACTCCCACATGGTTATGTCACAAGCCCCTCTCTGCACCCTCACTTGCTTGTCCCCATGCAAGGACCAAACAACTGATTCATGAGTCAGAAAGAGCTGTACCCTCTTCTCTCCTTGGAGGACTCCACCGACCCACTAGAAACTTCTGGTCTGCCTCAGACACATGAAAGGCTCGGTGTGTCCATGGGAGATGTCTGTGCTCATTGCTTGACACTCAGCTCCTTATGAAGTGACTCAAAGAAGCGTTCCGTCTCAGGCCCGCACTTGCCACTTTATCCTGCATCCATTTCCTCTGAATTTCAATAGAAGCAAAATGTAAACACTTCTTTCTCCTCCTGTGTTTTTAACCTTTCCTTTTATACCTCTTCATTGTCTATAAACTAAATACACATCCAAATACAGTTCATATTTAAAAAGCACCTTCCCCTTCCTCTAAACTAGGTCTTCACCTACTAACCACTGGCTCGGTATTCTTCCGTCACAGCCGAGGTCACAGCCGAGGTCCTCGAGAAACAGCCCTCATTTGCTGTCTCACCCTACCTGGACCTCCCAACACACTACACGGAGGCTTCCAGTCGCATCACTCCACGGAAACTCACATGGCAAAGGCCACCACCACTGACCTTCTAAATGTCAAAATCACTGGACACTTTTCAGTTCTAGTCTTTTAAAGTTTTCTGTGGCTCCTGAGACTTTGCATTAACCCCTTAATCCTGAAACTGTTTCTTCCTTTAACTTCTGAAACTGCTACCAGAACCATTTCTTTAGCAAGAAAATTCAATTGTGTCACTTTCTTGCTTAAAACAGGGGAATGAGGGCGCCTAGGTGGCTCAGTGGGTTCAGGTCATGATCTCAGGGTCCTGGGATCAAGTCCCGCATCAGGCTCTCTGCTCAGCAGCAAGCCTGCTTCCCTCTCTCTCTCTGCCTGCCTCTCTATCTACTTGTGATCTCTCTCTGTCAAATAAATAAATCTTAAAAAAAAAAAATAAATAAATAACCAAAACAAAACAAAACAGGGGAATGAGGAAAGGACACAAATAATCTGTAGACTGAAAAGCAATGTATAAATGGCCAACAAACATGAAAATGTATATTCAGCCCCATACATAATTACAGAAATCTAAACTGAAGCATTCAGAACACCAAGTTCTACTTACCAAACCGGGAATGAGTTCAAAGTATAATCAAAGTATAATAGTGTCTAGTGTTGGCAAGTGTGTGGACAAATAAACACCCTGATATGGATAAACTCCTGGGAAGGTTAAGGAAACATCACAGGAGGAATCTCAGGAGAATTCATTTGGCAACATCTATCAAAATGTTAATGCCCATAACCTTTGACCTAACAATTCCACTCTTAGGATCTTACCTTACCTGTTTTCCAAGGTATACACTACAACAAGAATGTTCAATGCCACATTTTTTTATTCTTATAAACAAAAAAATCTACATGCTTACCATCAGAGATCCAACGAGTTACGGTTCACCCTTACAATGACATAATGTACAAGCCCAGAAAAGAACGAGGTAATGTGGTCATGTGGAAAGATCTCTAAGATATACTGAAAGTAAAGCAGTAAGTTTCAGAAGAATAACGGGTCACAGGATCCCAAGTGTATGTAGGCCGCAAGCACACACACACACACGCATGCATAGAAATGTTTGGAAAAAATACACAAGAAAATATCATCCTGAATACCAACATAGAAAGGACACTAAGAAACTGTGTATGTCAGGGGGTGGGGGTTGCTCTTTAAAACAGCCTACTCAGACGTGTTCCAATCTGTTACCACAAATGTGTATTTTTTTATATTAAAAACAAGCCAGTTAAGAGTCTAGTCCCTGGCCCTACCGGCTTGTCCCCTCTTTCCCTGTGAGGTGGCAGTCAGAGCTCACACACCTGTCCCTGGGCAGCAAGCCACGCCCAAGGCCACGTTGACTCTGGCTCTTCTGGTGACTGTTATTTAACAGGAGAGAAGGCAGAGGAAGGCATATGCTTTTCATTTTATATATTTCTGTATTGTCTGAACCTTCTAACCGTGTGCCCAGGTTTGTTACCAGAGGTTACAGAAGCCATGTTCAGTTTCTTTCTGATACTTTTCTGTTTTAAAGAAAAGGCAACACATGCTATTTTTAAAACTAGAAAAAAGCTCATTAATTTGAAAAGTCCAATTTTTAAGGTATATATTTCAAAAGCTCGTCGCTAACAATAGACATAGCAAAAATTCCTAAGCCTGGTCTCTTGGTGTCCCCAATTCGCCAATCCATCTTTCCTGCCTCCCCTGCCAGCACGTGGCCACGGTTCTAGCCGCACCAGGCCGTGTGGGCTAAGTTTACACGGGAGCAAAGAGGCTTTCAGTCCAGAATACCAAAACATACTGAAAAGCTACTACGGTTAAAAAAAAAAAAAAAAAAAAAAGCTTTACTAGCTTAGGAGTCAGATCAATGGAAAAAAATTAAAATCCCACTACATGATAAAGGTAGCCATTCAAATTAGTAAATTAAGACAGAAGTCAACAATCTGGCTCAAATGGTTTTTGGTGAGGGGGGGGTACATTTCTACCTTATATCATCTATTAAAATAAATTCCATATGGATTAAAGATTTAAAGGTAAAATTAAAACAAAACCAAATAAAACGACCATTAGAAAAAAGATTAATTTTTTTATTTTGGCTCCCTTAAGTGGGAAAAATCTTCTTTTCACTTCAAAGCACTTTGAAAAGACAGAGTGAACGAAGGGAAAACTTGATAAACTGATTTGACTATATAAACACGTAAATTTTATGAAACTAAGAAACACTACTTTAAAAACCAAAAAACAAACTATGGAAAATATTTACAAAAGATGAATTCTGAATGGCCTATGTCTTAACAGTGATGTCCAAAGCTGTATCCTGCTTTCCCCTAAAACCTGTTCCATCCAAGGCCTACCCTCTCAGCTGGTGGCGCTGCCACTGTCCTCCCATAGGCCAAAAACCTGGAGTCGTCCGTGCCCCTCCCCCAACCCCTGTCCAGGTCCAAGCCAGCATGAGACGCTGCTGGTTCTTTGTCCTCACATACCCAGCGGGGCATCTCTCCAGCTCTGCCTACTACCTCCTCCACCACCAGGTCTGCCCTGGTGACTGCAAGAGCCTCCTGCTGGTCCCTCTAGTTCCACTAACCTTCCAAGGAGCATTCTAGAGCAACGAGAGGGGATCCTTCCACAGCATGCCAGACCACACCGCCCCACTGCTCTGCTCCCTAGTTTACTCTGAGGAAAGGCCCTATCCTTACTGTGGCCCTGGGACCTCCAACCTGCTTGTGCCACTCCTTCTCCCTTGCTGGGCTCCTCAGACAGGATAGGCACACTTCCACTTTGGGTCCTTTGCATCCTCTTCCTTTGGCCTAGAATTCTGGGGGGCATCCCAGAGGACGGCATACCTAATTCCCTAGCCTCTTCCAGTGAAGCTCAAATCATGCTCACCCTGACTGCCTATTTAAAATTGCCCCCTGCCCGCATACACACACATGCCCACCAACTCTGATCCCCTTCACCCAGGTCCTTTTCTTCCCCATAGCCACTGTCAAGTTCTAATTCCCCACGGCCACTATCAAATTCTAACTCACGACTTCATTTATTATTTGCTTATTTATGTGTACTGTTTATTAGCTCTCGCCCCTACTTGAATGTATGCTCCCTGAGGTCAAGGATCCTTGTGTTGCTGCCCAATAGAGCCCACATGCCTAGAACAGGGAAGGCCTGGTGCGTAGTAAACATGCAACAAATCTGTGTTCAATGAATGAAAGAAGCATATAAAAAATGTTCTAAGTCATGTGTAAAGAATATAATGTATATTTAAATCCTGACATACTATTTCTCATTGATCAAATCTGCAAACAAATACAGATGTTAATGCTAATAGCCAGGACTGGCAGGGGTATAAAGATAAGCACTGCCAGGGGACTCAGATGAGAAGAACCTTCCTACTGGACCTGAGTATAGACTTCAACTGAGAAAACCAACTTTTAAAAAATGAAATAGAATAAACAAAATCCTAAAAAAACAATAAATGAAACAGGGGCACCAGGCTGGTTCAGTTGGTGGGGTGTGTGGCTCCTAATCTCGGGGTTGTGGGCTTGAGCCCCAAGTTGGGTGTAGAGATTACTTACATAAATAAAACTTTAAAAATATAAATAAAATTTTAAAATTAAAAATGTCACAGAGGCTCATCCCCTCCCATTACATTTGTAATTTATGACAGTGAAAAGCTGGAAATGACTTAGATGTCCAAACGCAGGAACAGACACTAGGGGAAGTATGACACTGCCTAACGATGGGACTGAAGCCACTAATGGTGAGACTTGTAGAATAATGACGTCAAGAATGCACGATTCAGGGGTGCCTGGGTGGCTCAGTGGGTTAAGCCTCTGCCTTTGGCCCAGGTCATGATCTCAGGGTCCTGGGATCGAGCCCCACGTCGGGTTATCTACTCAGCGGGGAGCCTACTTCATCCTCTCTCTCTGCCTGCCTCTCTGCCTACTTGTGATCTCTCTCTCTCTGTCAAGTAAATAAATAAAATCTTTAAAAAAAATGAATAAAAAAAAAGAATGCACGATTCAGCAGTAAAAAGATTAGAAAACTTTGGGTGAACTAGGGTCCATTTCTATAAAATACATGTATCCAAACACTGAAAAAAAATACAGAATGTTAAGTGTTATTACTAAGTGACACAATAATTACACAAGTAATTCAAATTTCATTTTTACAAAGTTCTCTATTTCTAAAATTTTCATAATACATATTATTTCATAATCATATTTTGAGGTCACTAAAAAAATTTTTTTAAAGTAATCTCTATGCCAAACATGGGGCTCAAACTCACGACAAGATCAAGAGTCACATGTTCTATCAACTGGGCCAGCCAGGCACCCCACTAAAAACAATTTTAATGCACAACCTCACATTTGTGACAAAATTATACACAACTCAATACATGCACATGAGTACCAAACTGGGAAAATCAGAATAAGGTCAACAGAACTGGATCAATGTCAGCATTCTGATTGCACTACAGGACGACACTTATGCAAAATGTCACTACTGGGGGACACTGAGCAGCTGTGCCAAGACTCTCTGCGTTATTTCTTAAAATTTCATGTGAACTTACAATTATTCCATTTTTTAAAGGAAATACACATTTTCTTTAAATTCCATTTAAAGAAAATGTGTATTTCCACAAAGAAATTTTACTATACTTTCTAATTTTTTAGTAAGGGAAACACTAAAATCATTCCCATTAAAGTCAGAAATAAGACAAGGAGGCCCATGACCACATTATTCCACAATGTTGCAGTCTTAGCCAGTAGGCTAAGAAAAAGGAAAAGTCATTATAAATAAGGAAACAAAACAAAAATATCATTATTTGAAGATGATATGACTGCCAACCTAGAATACAGGAGAATCAATCAAAAGAATCTATCAGATTAAAAGAGTTCAGAAGGGTAGCTGGATATCAAATCAATATGTGAAAATCTTTAACTTTCCTCTACACCAGTAGCGTATTTCCCCCATTTTTATGCCACTCCGTATTATTTTTTTTCTGTTGCCAGACAATTTATGCTTTGTTAATGTAAAGAGTAAGGCAGAGGAATAATGATGTGGTCGACAGCGTGTCAGGAAAAATGGATACAATACTGCGAGCAGCACAATAACTGGTGGGGGATATCGTGTGGTCTCCTTTCTGCACTTGGCTTTGTGAGGCACAGGGGGGCAAGTGTCACTGGCCGGGAGTGGCCAGGAATCCCATTATCAACAGAGTTCATGCTCTTAGCACTTCTTTAGCTCCTAACAGACACACAAGCAACTGGGGATCTTTCTTACCATCTTGCCACTGACTGTGGCCTCCAGAGAATCCACCAGCTCTGCTGTGACCCCGATGAGATTGTGGTAGTCCGCCTGGATCTTATTGTACCGCTTCAGGTACGTCATGGACCTCCGTTCAGCTTCTACCAGCTGCTGGTGGAGCTGCTGGGACACATCTGGGAAGACAATATATATTCAAACAAAACAACAGTACAAAAACCCCACAAAAATACAAAATAGTCATATTCTTCTCAAGGGAGTATCGTGTCTACTTTCAGAATATTTTGCTATCACAATTACCTTGACATTATTTGTGGTTAACGCTTTGCTGCTATTTCTCCATGTGTTTAATTACCAAGTGCTCTGTAACCACTGATTTTCAATTTCTTATCTCTGGTAGTTCAACTGACCCATCACTGGTTTCCTCACAATCTATTTCCTTGACTGAACTCCATGCAATTTCTTTTAGTTGTTCTATGAACAAGAAACAAACTCAGTGTTTCTTTCCATAATCAGCTCACAAACTGGATGAACCAGACCTGCGTCTTTTCCCTATTTTTGCCCCGTGAGGTTGTCTAGGGGAGAGTAAGTATCTGCAGGACAGTTCTTCATTTTAAATAAAGGTTAGGCTACTTGACTAATGCTGAGAAAGTGAGAATCCAGAATTAGGTAAGGTTCCAGGTGCTCACTCTGCCAGCTTGATAGAGCACAAACCACCCCACTGGGCCTTAGAGCAGGCAGCTTTGGAAGGTGCTAGGGCTCTCTTCTTGGACTCCCCAGCAGGGGCAGCACTTGATGGCCATACCACCCAGGACACAGCTGGAATAGCAAATCTTCATCAGTGTCAACACTCCTTTGCCCTCTCTTACTTCCCTCTGTCCCAGAAAGCTAAGTTTGCATCAAAGGAAATGACGCTGCCCCCAGACCCAAGTTTAACTACCTCCTGTCCTAATCCAGGGACCATGTAATACTTAAAAGTCATTGTTTTAGAACACATTTCATCCATACAGGGACAGATTTTAAAATCATAAAGGCCTGGGCTCAAGCCCCTTCTCTACCACTTCCTTGCTGGATATCTTGGGCAAGACACTTAACTTCTGTGATACTCATTTCTTTTTTTTTAAGATTTTATTTATTTGATAGACAGCACAAGTAGGCAGAGCAGCAAGCAGAGGGAGAGGGAGAAGCAGGCTCAAGCTGAGCAGGGAGCCCAATGCGGGGCTCGATCCCAGGGCACTGGGATCATGACCTGAACTGAAGGCAGACATTTAACCAACTGAGCCGCCCAGGTGTCCTTCTATTTTTTTTTTTTTTTTTAAGGAGACAGAGAAAGGATACACACACATGTGCACATGCAAGGGGGAAGTGAAGCAGAGGGAGCAAGAGAATCTTAAGCAGCTCCATGCCCAACAAGGGGCTCAATCTCATGACCCTGAGACCATCACCTGAGCTGAAATCAAGATTCGGACACTTAACCAACCCAGCCACGCAGGCATCCCTCATTTTTATATCTTAACCTATGAAATGGTGATGATAGTAATGACCTTGAAGAGTTATTGTGGGATTGTACAGCACAGGGAATACAGTCAATAATATTGTAATAACACTGTATGGTGACAGATGGGGACAACACCTATCCAGGTGAACACCGAGTATTGTACACCTGAAACTAATACAACGCAGTATTAATGTAAGAAACAATGTATTCAATTTTTTAAAAAGCACACATACAAAACCAAATCATTGGGAGGATTAAATGGACAGATACATCCAAGTGCCTAGTTCACCAATGGCCCATGGGAGGTAGTTAATAAGTGGTAGCAATTACTATTATTTCCTCTATGCGAAGGGCCCAAGATCTTCTAAATGTATTTCTATGCAAGAAGAGAACTTGAAAAAACCAGAAGTTACACTGGAGAAAAGCAGGACACAATGTTTGAAATATGTCAGAATCATCCAAAAATAAAGATGATCAAGCTTCACTTCCAGAGATTCTGATTTTGTGGGTATGGGCTGGGAGCTGAGAAATGACAGTGTCAACAAGTCCCCATGTGGCTCAAACACAAACCACACGTTTGAGAATGGCCATCCTAACTTGTCTATTCCTCTTACTGTTCTAAAGAGCCATCAAGATCGTGCACAAACTATATTTCAAACACTTTATTTCATGATTATGTATAGAAGTAAAGTATCTTAACTATTAAAACCCAAAATATCACATAATGAACTAATATTACTATTGTTTAGCATCCTTCAAATCTCAGTATTGAAAGATAACTTTAAAAACTCTTCCAGCATGATTTTACATCCAGTATTCAATCTTTGGAGAACATTTCTGGAAATCATTTATCAAGTTTTTACTTAAATATTATTAGAGAGAAGGAGTCACTATCATCTTCCTATGCTAAATATTTTAAGGAGTTTTAAATGTACAAAATTCTCGATTACATAAACTAGAACTTCCGATGATGAAAATTCTACAGGTTGGTTCATAATTCCATTAGTAATGACAATTAGAGAGCATCCATGCGAACTTTCTCAATGCGTACCAAGTGGCAGATGATGAATGAAGTACCAAAACCCATTAACTGGGGCAAATGACCTCACAAATCATCAATTTTTATATTGATGATAAATTTTATATTGTCACCAAAGTCGTCCTCTTGAAAGGAGACTGTAGAAAGGAACACTCCTACTTGGAAACTTGGAAACTCAAAAACTCACTGTGCCATTAGCTAAATGGCACTTTTAGTGTGGCACTTTTACTGTGGCACTTCTGCCTTGGCATCCCAGAATTGGAATTTATGACAATTCCAAAGAATGGTACATCCGAGGGTAGAGAGACCTAACTGCCAGCAGCCATAGGAAGGAGAGAAGTGGGCAGCTGGGCTGAAATAGTTGTGACCAGTTCAAATACACCAGTCAGCAGAAGAGCCCGCTGAACATGCAGACACCTTAGCCGCCTGCAAACAGGACATGACTGTTAGTGGAAGCTACTGGGGTCACAGCTCTAACTAAGATCTCAACTTTATTTCTGAGCATTAAAAAGAACTTTGACTCTTTTTTCCTTTTCAAAAATTTTATGAGACAAGGACATCTGAGCCAAGATCCCTTGTCACGCAAGAGCTCAAGTTTTAGTGCAGAGGAGTCATTATAAATTCCGTGTTATATTAATGAAACTGTCTTAGTCATGCCAGTGACATTTACTGGGACTCTTCGTATTTCAAAACTGACATAATTTGTACCAAAATCCAAAGAACTACATCTCAAGTTTTAAACAATGAGATGTATATATACAATTAAAAGAATGTGGGTTAAGGTCACAGAAAGGTTCTGGATCATTCCAGCATGCGCTGAAACAGTAACAAAAGTGATAGAGATCTCCCCTGCGGCCAAGCCTCAAGCTTTCTCTTAACATTTCCATTTTAAGTAGATGAGATTTAATTTTAGAGATCCCTTTGTTGCTCAAGACAAAATGATACATTTTAAAATATGGAACTCTTTTTCCAATATCTAAAAATCTATAATCAATCACTCTAACTTTACAATACAATATACTCTCTTCCTAGTATTCAGATATAAATCAGCCCTTTGCTATTCTGCTAATCCATAAGTGCTGGATTAAGAAAGTTATGATGTATAACCATGAATATAAGTCATTTTATTTTTTTTATTTGTTTTTTTAAAGGTTTTATTTATTTATTTGATAGACAGAGATGACAAGTAGGCAGAGAGGCAGGCAGAGAGACAGGCAGAGAGACAGGAGGAAGCAGGCTCTCCACGGAGCAGAGAGCCCGATGCGGGGCTCGATCCCAGGACCCTGGGATCATGACCTGAGCCGAAGGCAGAGGCTTTAACCCACTGAGCCACCCAGGCGCCCCTAAGTCATCATTTTAAAAATACCATTTAGGGCTCTATACTCCAGAAAAATGGTCAGCTGATCATTTTCTGAAGGGATCAAATCAATTAATGGCAAAAATGCTAAAAGATACTATTTCTCTACCTTTTTTTAGATGGCCAGATAAAATAATAACACAATATGCTGTACTTCCAACCTGAATTTTTCTTCTAACTCCATTTTAAAATGTAATTCCTTTTGAGAGAATTTTCCACTCCAAGCACTTTTCTAGCCTCCTTCGACGCTTATGGAAATCAGCTTGTCCATGAACCCTTCCTATCAAGATACACAGAATAACGACTTGCCCAACCATTCAATGTAAAAACAACACCTAAGTCCACAATTAAATTAAACTGGTGGCATGTCTGGGCTTTGTGACCACTGCAGCTATAAGTGTGGGAGGAGGGGACAAAGTGCAGACACAGGCCAACCTGGAGCCCCTGACACCAGTGCCCAAGGGGGCTAACCTTTGGTCTCCATGGCAACACCAAATTGCGGGTCTCATTCAGCCACCGACACATGCTGTGTCTGCTGGTCTCAATTCCACACACATTCTGCTTGGCTTCCTCAGCAAACTCAATTAAAATCAAACCAAAAGAAAGCTCAAACACCCTGGTCTCCTTGCTGAAATCCAAAGGAAAGATCTATAGAAAAACACAGGCTCATGCCCTCGCAGATTTATTTTATCTATGAAATTGGGCCACTTCTCAGTGGTTCCTATCTGGCTAGCCTCTGAAACCGCAGGGTATGCTGGGGCTCAGGAATCCAGGCGGCTTTCCACCACCTTTCCCTCCACCAGCACCTTGGAGCTCAAAGACAGAATCTGAACATGGACCAAACAGATTCAATCAAGAACTAAGGCAATTTTCTGAAACTCAAAGGACGCAGGTAGGGTAGTGGTTTTCAAATGATTGCCACGTCTTTGACACTCCTTTCTGTCCAGAGGTGGAAGGCCATTTTCCTTCCCCTGTATGCAGGCTGGCCTTGGGAATTGCTTCTTCTTCTTTTTTTTTTTTTTAATATTTTATTTTATTTATTTGACAGACAAAGATCACAAGTAGGCAGAGAGGCAGGCAGAGAGAGAGAAGGAAGCAGGCTCCCTACTGAGCTGAGAGCTGGATGCGGGGCTCGATCCTAGGACCCTGGGATCATGACCTGAGCTGAAGGCAGAGGCTTTAACCCACTGAGCCACTCAGGCACCCCAGGAATTGCTTCTAATGAGAATACAGCACAGATGACACTGAGTTCCTTGAAAGGCTGGTTTAGAAAAGATGACATGGCTTCCACTGGCTCTGTCTGGGGACATTTGCCCTTTGAGCTCAGCCACCATGCCACGAGGAAGCCCAGGCCACACAGATGTTCCAGACAAGGGCCTCAGACTTGAGCGCGTGCGTGAGGAAGCCGTGAAGATGGCTCCGCCAGGCTCCGTCTGCATCCACGAGACATGGAGGGAGAAGTGCCTGAGCACACGACTTCCATACCACGCATGATGATGATGATGATGATATAAATGGACATTGTTGTTTTAAAGCCACGAAGCCTGAGGCAGTGCACTAGCTTGTAACAGAAACAGAAACAGTGGTGCGAAGGCGCATTTCCGGGAGTCACAGGGCAGGACCCAAAGGCCCAGCTCAGTGTATGAATTCCCACCGCTCTGGGGGCACCTGAGTAGCTCCGATGGCTAAGTGATGACTCTTGGTTTTGCCTCAGTTCATGACCTTGGGGTCCTGGGACTGAACCCCGCACTGGGCTCTATGCTCAGCACGGGGTCTGCTTGAAGATGGGAAAGGGAAATTTACACCTTTGGTAAATTCTGGTGGCGTAATCTTCAGTCCCTCTCCCTCTGCCCCTGTCCCCACTCACATTCTCTTTCCATCTCTAAAAATGGATAAATAAATTGTTTTAAAAAAAAATTCCCACTGTTGCTAATATGAGAAAACTGGCAAGGGACCCATGCCAGCCAAGACCCGGGAACTGTACTAACCCCTCAGGGAGCAAGCCTGAGGAGCTGAGGAAATCTGCTGGGACTCATCCTCGGGCACAACTACCCTGGGGGCAGAGCAGCCTCAGTGAGCCCCAAGGCTACGGGACTGCTGACCCCTGAAGCATTCCATGTTGACCCCACAAGGCCACATCTGTGGCCCAGCTCCTCTGTGCTCAGGCATGGACCGATGCTCCCCTGTGAAGGGTCAGTGGGTCCTGTCCCTCTGAGCTACGGGGGGCAGGAGGGTGGCAGAACCGCTGGGGACATGCACTGCCACACAAGGCAGAAACAGGCATTCAGACTTCCCGCATCCAAAGCTACTGCCTCCCTCCTTGTGTGTCAAATGTAAAACGTTCCTCTGTCAACTCCCTGGAAAGCAAAGAGCTAAATAATTTACCAATGTTTCCTTTTTTTTTTTTTTTTTTTTTATGAAACTTTAACTCTCTAAAAAAAAAAAAAAAAAACCACGGAGAAACAATGGCAGGAAGTTTTGCAATCCCCTCTAACATTACCCTGCCTTGGGAAGGGCCAATGTGCTATTTCACGTGGTAAAACTCCACCTGCTGGGCACTGACACCAGAACTTAGACAGGCATGAAACACTTCACGCACCCTTTCCAGCATTTCAGCAGTCTCCTAATATAGCATCAAAGCCAAAGCTCAGGCAAAGAGCCACAATGTGGTCACTATTTGTTTTGTTGTTGTTGTTGTTGTTTTTACAAACCCTTGTGTCAAGGGCTGACCAGCTACTGACTTCATATTTTTCTCACCTTACTGAAAAATGAACAGTTCTGGTATTTAAAAAAAAAAAAAAAAGCTAATAATGGAAAACCATAATTTTATGCTAAAAACTAGTAAGACCCCACATACTAGTTCAAGGTAAGAGTGAAGATACTAAAATGATTCCTTCCTGCCCCCCACCCCGGGCTGCACAGTATCTTCTGGCTGTGCTGCTGCAGTTCTGTCCCTTGGGGCAGGGCCTGGATTCCCTTCATCTCTTCGCATCTGGGTTACCTGATCCACCAGTCCTCCTGTAGAGGGGGCCTCAAGGAACCTCAGATAAACTTGATTGCAAAGCACTTCATAAATATTTAGACTTTTCATAATTAAAAAAATAATTTAGACTTTTAAAGCCTTTGTTCACCAAGTTCACACATTTTCTCCATCTCTGTTCCTATCTCACTACTCAAAACGAGTCAAAACTTTTGAGTTGGCAAAACTGTTCTTTAAAAATGTTAATCTAGGGGTGCTTGGGTGGCTCAGTCTAGTAAACGACCGAGTGTTGGTTTTAGCCCAGGCTGTGATCTGTGTCATAAGATGGAGCCCCACACTGGGCTCTGTGCTTAGCTTGGAATTTGCTTGGGGCTCTCTCTTCCTCTCCTTCTGCCCCTTCCCCCTGCTCGCTTGCTTGCGCATGCGCACTCGCTCTCTCTTCCCAAAATAAGTAAATAAATCTTTTAAAAAATAAAAATTAAGCAATAAAAAATGTTAATCTAGATGATTTACCTTTGTTACTTTGTCCATTCTCCTTCTGGGATGAGAAAAAAGTTGAGGAAAACAGGCATTGAGGATAAAGTCCTCAGGGTCTCTCACACTGTGTGGCCAGTCTAAGAAAGAGCCTTACCAAAGGTATAAGGGAGAATTCTCATGACAGTGAAGGCCGATTCCTAATGTAGCTGTAAGGAGCTGAGACAGTAACAGACTTCTCAGTACTTGGATCCCTCACTCTCAAGTGACTCCTCTCCTCTCCAGCTCAATTCCTGCTGTGTACGTGCAAGTTTTGTGCTGTTTCAACAGCACCCTAAGAAGCCTCCCTGCCCCCTTCCAAAGACCGCCCCACTGCTACCAAACATTCTACTAAAAATGCAAACTGAACTTATACCCTTCAACTCTGTCACTTCCATTTTAGAGCTCTACCCTAAGAAAACTGAGATCGGGATGACAACAGCAAAACACTGTAGCTGAGATCACACTCTGGAGCCAGACTGCCTGAGTTTCAATCTCAGCTCCCACACATTGGGCCACATGACTGAAGGCAAAATACTTAAATTGTTTGGTTTGGGCTTTCTTAATTTTTTTTTAGTAACAGCTTTACTCAGATATAATTCACATAGAACTCACTCATTTCAAGTATGTATTTCATTGGTTTTCAGTATATTCACAGAGTGGTGCAACCATCACTACAATCAATTCTAGAACATTCTTATCAACCCCCCCAAAAAAACTCTGTACTCATTAGGAGTCATCCCCATTTCCCCTACCCTCCCTGGCCTTGGGCAATCGCTCTCTACTGTCTCTGGTGATTTGCCTCTTCTAGACATTTCATATACACGGAATCATATAATATGCAGCCTCTCATGCCTGGCTTCCTTCCCTCAGCACGATGTTTTCAAAGTTCATCCGCATTGTAGCATCTGTCTGTCAGGACCTCATTCCTTTACACATCTGAGTGATATTCCATTATTCGGGTATGCTGCATCTTAGCTATCAATTCACCCCTTGAGAGACATTTGGGTTGTTTTCGCTTTCTGGCTCTTTTGAATAATGCTGCTGTGAACATTCGTGTACATGTTGTCATATGGACATAGGTTTTCAGTTCCCTTGGGTATAAAGCCACGAGAGGAAATGCTGGGTCATATGGTAACTCTATATTTCAACTTCTGAGGAAACAGTCTATCTTTGAAGAGTATTTAATGATATGGAGAAATGTTCTCTTCATTTGATAAAAGTATTTAAAAACACACACATGTACAGATATCTGTTTATGTAAACATTACATATTTTGGGTGTATGTACATATACAAATGCATTTCTGTGCTTTCTAAATTTTCTATGAGGAATATGATCAATTTTATAATCAGGAGTAAAAAGGAGTGATTTTTTTTCACATGTAAATATGAGCATGATATTCTTCTACTAAAAGGCTTCAAAGGCTTCTCTTGACTTACGAGACCTCACACAAAGCTTTGGGCCTGGGGCCCTCCCTAGTCTCTAATTTTCTATTATTCAGGTCCAGCAATACTGAATTCCCAAATATACCATCTCAGTCCTTTCACATGAGCTATTTCCTCTACCTGGAATTCTCTTCATGGGCCTTGACACACTCTCCCATAAGCGCCTCATTCACCTTGAAAATATGAAAGCCAACACTAACAGTTAAATCCCCATCTCAGTGGTGCCTAAGCCAGTGTGCCCCTCCCGCACCACAGGGGGTCTCCATGGGCTTGGAAAGGATACGTATAATGTTAAAAGCTTCGGCGTGTTACTGGCCTTAAAAATTAAAGCCAGAAACTTTTCCAACTTCAACTTTAATTCTGGAGTCCAAGAGTCCTGAAATAAAAAAAGAAAAATGATAAAAGCCGTAGATCATTAAGTGCCAAGAGCAATAGCAAATTGTGGTCTTTGGTTTAAATAACCCCATCCAACAGTTACTGAAATCAAAAGCTCAATGCCTTGCCGATGGTGCGATGCTGTGAAAACTAGGTTTTTGGACATCTGACCAATTCATTTATAAAAGATTCAAATACCCACAGCAGGAGGAAAGAATGGAGTTCTTTCATAAACAAGGAAAAAAGAGCCCTGTATGTGATTTGAATATT
This sequence comes from Mustela nivalis, assembly GCF_964662115.1. Classification (NCBI taxonomy): domain Eukaryota; kingdom Metazoa; phylum Chordata; class Mammalia; order Carnivora; family Mustelidae; genus Mustela; species Mustela nivalis. Next base: position 48,814 of record NW_028134757.1, on the reverse strand, counting down.
TCATGTGATTTAAGCCCAAGCATGACAAACAAGCTTATTAGGTGGAAGGCCAAACAGAATTCAGAATCGTGGAAGCACACACGGTGCTGGCAGGCACACACGGTTATCATTCAGTTCCTGAGAGTTTCCCAAACAGAAAGACTCATTTCCATAAACCACATCTATTTCTTCTTCTTCTTTTTTTTAAGATTTTATTTATTGGACATAGAGAGAGACAGCAAGAGAGGAAACACAAGCAGGGGGAGTGGGAGGAGAAGCAGGCTTCCCGCTGAGCAGGGAGCCCAATGTGGGGCTCCTTCCCAGGACCCTGGGATCATGACCTGAGCTGAAGGCAGATGCCTAACGAATGAGGCACCTAGACGCCCCACCATAAACTTCATCTAGGTAAGAAGAAGAAAAAAAAAAAGACAGAAGCTGTTATTTGCCTCAAATAACCCATCATGTCAGTATTTATGATATACTTTCAGTTTGATTTGTCTTTTAATAATAAATTACTTATCTCAAATAATGTTCATTGAGAAGGAAAAAATAATGACTTAACTAGTAAAAGAAAAAGTGTTACAAGCAATTATCTTTCTTAGGACAATTTTCTTTACAGTCTTTATATAAAAAATATCTACACCCAAACCAAGAAGTTCCACATAAAAGAAGGAAGATCTCTAAAAATTCCTTGATACTTACCTCTTAGGCCCTGACCCCTCCCCCAGACCCCAGTCCTCCCCAGCTCTGTGCCCTTATCCATGCCCTCACATCACCTATTCTACCCAGGGCATCATCTGGCTTTTTGAAAAAATACTCTCTTTTTTTTTTTTAAGATTTTATTTGTTTGACAGACAGAGACCACAAGTAGGCAGAGAGGCAGGCAGATAGAGGGGGAAGCAGTCTCCCTGCTGAGCAGAGAGCCTGATATGGGGCTCAATGCCAGGACCCTGAGATCATGACCTGAGCCGAAGGCAGAGGCTTTAACCCTCTGAACTACCCAGGCGCCCCAATATTCTCATATTTTAACCCACTGAGCCACCCAGGTGCCCCCCAATATTCTCATATTTTAAAAAGATTGTGTAATTCCCTGATGTGGCATGATAGCTTTAGTTACAATGTGTGTGTGTTATGGGTTGAATTGTGTCCCCTAAAAAGATATGCTGAAGTCCTAGCCCCCTCTGAACATGATGTCATTGGAACAGGGTTGTTGTAGATGTAATTACTTAAGATGAGGTCATGCTGGAATAGGGTGGGCCCTTAGTGCAACAAGACTGGTGTCCTTCTGAGAAGGAAAATTTAGACACAGACACAGAGAGAAGGTGGGCCCATAAAGACGGGACTAGAGTTAAGCTGCTACAAGCCAAGGGACATTTGAGGCTACCAGAAGCCATGAGAGGCAAGGAAGGATCCTCCCCTAGAGGCTTCACAGGGAGCACAGCTCTGCCAAAACCTTGATTTCAGACCTCCAGCCTCATGAACTGGGAGACAGTAAGATTCTGTTGTTTAAGGCACCTGGTCTGTGGCCTTTGGTTCCAGCAGCTCTGGGAGACTAGTACAGCACGCTACCGCTCAAGACTTCTGCACTCAACCACGTAAAAAAGAACTGCAGGGAAGGACTACTATGTTGACTAACAGAAATGAAGATGTCTTAAAAAACAAACAAACAAAACAAAATATTTGGGACATGTAGACTTTCAGTTAAATGGCTCTGTTGCTGATTACTACGTTGTATAACCAACAAGCATATATTTTCAATTTAACTGTTTACCTCATGACGCTCTGCTAATGACAAGGAGAAGACTGGGATAATATCTCTCTGGGCAGTGAATCCCAACCCCCTTTTTTTTTCTTGACTGCTCTTATTTTTCTGTGCTTTCAGCCTTGAGAACAAGAACATTTCCCAAGTCTGGTAGGCACCTGACTGGCCAGCTCCCATGGCGCGGGGAAAGCACTGGGCTGGTTTTCCTGCCTGCACTAAGTCATTTCTGCTCTTCACATCATAGTCTTTCCACTTGTAGAATGTAGAATTTACACTAGATGAGTGATTGTCTGACTTGTTTTCCAACAGCAAAATGCTTCTGATCATTCAAAATCTTGCCCAGAACCCTAATATATGAAATAAATAAAAGCATGGTATTCTTGTGGAAAGAAGGCGACAGCTCCATGCTTGCCTCTCTTGGCCTACCCACTGCCCCTCTCTCCCTCACAGAGCCTACAAGAATTCCTTCCATTTCTTTCCATTTTCTAATTAAGCTTGACTTGGTTCCTGGCACCTAAGTGCCCAAAAGTTTTTCTGGAAGTGATCAATACCTAAATATGTCTTCAAAGAGATGCTCACTGACAAATAATTTGTTGAAAAGAGCTCATTTCAATCTCTACAAAGGAATTTCCTTTCGTGACCTCTCAGCAGAAAAGATAACCTAAAAAAGCAAGGAAAGCAACTAAAAAAGCTGGATAAGTTAACCATACTTTAAAATCCATCCTCAAGTGGCAAGAAAGTAAAAGCAGAGGCTAAAAATGACAGTTTTCACTCTAAGGATAACTCAGAGTCTAGAAGACTTTACACCTCAGTTCTAAGAGCAGTCATGGTACAGAAGACAGTAGACACTAGGATCCACTCATAGTAAGCAATCTAATAGGAGACCCTGGCATAAAACTGGGATCCCAGGGCATCTGGTTGGCTTGGTTGGTTAAGTGTCTGCCCTCGGCTAAGGTCATGATCCCAAAGTCCTGGGATCAAGTCTTATATCGCGCTCCCTGCTTAGCAGGGAGTCTGCTTCTCCCTCTGCCCTCCCCCATTTCATGCACTCACTCTCTATACCATCAGGAAAAAGTCTATACCATCAGGAAAAAGTCAAGGACAAGCCAATTTACTTCCTAGAAGGCTATAGCAAGGAAATCTACCTGTCTTGACCTTGACATTAGGTAGAAGAGGGGAAAAAAACCTCATTTGAAACTTCATAACCACACACACACACACAAAATTGCAGCCTAAACTGAAATTATCTATGTGGTTCCCAAAGCCTTGAGCAAAGAAATTCAATTTAAAATGATCCTGAGTTGGTGATGCCTTAGATGACTGAGAGATGCAAATGCAGATCTTCTCTGAAAGAACCAAACTCCACTCAGGCCTCAAAAAATTCCCACAAGTCCCAAATAAAATAAACTCATTGTCAAAACTCAAAATAACTTTTTTTTTCCCTCAAAAAAGAGATATAAGGCACAGTGGATGAGAACCAGCAGATATTAAACTCAGCAGGAACAAATCTACAAAGGCTGCTGATGTATAATATGGTGAAAAAATAAAAAGAAAGGCTTGAAAATATGAGCAAAAAATAAGAGACTATAAAAAATGACCCAGGGCACCTGGGTGGCTCAGTGGGTTAAAGCCTCTGCCTTCAGCTTGGGTCATGATCCCAGGGTTCTGGGATTGAGCCCCACATCAGGCTCTCTGCTCGAGGGGGAACCTGCTTCCCCCTCTCTGCCTGCCTCTCTGCCTATTTGTGATCTCTCCCTCTGTCAAATAAAGAAATAAAATCTTTAAAAAAAAAATGACCCAATAAACATGAATTAAAAAACAAAAAGAACTTCCATTAGTAAAAGTTAGTAACCGAAATTACAAATTCAAAGAAGAGATTAAAGAACAAATTAGACTGTCTGAAGACAGGTGTGAATAAGTCACCCAGAACACAGTCCACCCAGAACACAGAGATCGCAAGATGGAAAATACAAGATTTTAAAAGACATGGAGGGGGGCGCCTGGGTGGCTCAGTGAGTTAAGCCGCTGCCTTCGGCTCAGGTCATGATCTCAGGGTCCTGGGATCGAGCCCCGCATTGGGCTCTCCGCTCAGCAGGGAGCCTGCTTCCTCCTCTCTCTCTGCCTGCCTCTCTGCCTGTTTGTCATCTCTCTGTTTCAAATAAATAAATAAAATCTTTAAAAAAAAAAAAGACATGGAGGGCACAAACTGGGAACATCCTTGACTCTGCTAACCTGTGCATTTCACAATGGTTGAGATGGTAAATTTTATTTTTGTGTATTTCACCACAAATTTTTTAAATGAAAAAAGAAAAAAGGACAGAAGAAGCAAGTCTAATGCAGATTTAATCAGATATGTAGATTAAATATAGATTTAATCAGACATCCAATAAAAATAATAAAGAGAAGAGACAATATATGAAGAGGAAACAGAATTTTCCAGAGCTGTTGAAAGAAACAAAACGTCACATCCAGAAAGCTCAGCAAATCCCATGTGAAAATAGAAATCTACCCCTAGACATGCCACAGTAAAATTACACAACCTCAAAGGTCAGAGAAACAAGACAGATTACCTACGTGGGAAGAGCAATTGGAATGATGGCCAACCTCCAACAGCAACAACGGAAGCAAGGTGATAACATCACCTTCAACGTCATAAAAGAAAATAGCTGTCTGGGGCGCCTGGGTGGCTCAGTGGGTTGGGCATCCAACTCTTGGTTTCAGCTGAGGTTATGATCTCAGGGTTGTGAGATCCAGCCCACACTGGGCTCTGAGCTCAGCATGGAGTTTGCTTGAGATGCTCTCCCACTCCCTCTTCCCTCTGCCCCTCCCCACCCCATGCCTGCTCTCTCGAGCTCTCTCTCAAAATCAATAAATAAATCTTTTAAAAGCAGAAAGAAAGGGCGCCTGAGTGGCTCAGTGGGTTAAGCCTCTGCCTTCGGCTCAAGTCATGATTTCAGGGTCCTGGGATCGAGTCCCACATCGGGCTCTCTGCTCAGCAGGGGGCCTGCTTCTCTCTCTCTCTCTCTCTCTCTCTCTGCCTGCTTGTGATCTCTGTCAAATAAATAAATAAAATCTTTTTTAAAAAAAATTAAGGAAGAAAGAAAGAAAGAAAATAGCTGTAAACTTACATTCTGGACCCTGTCTGAGAAAGCAACAGAGACATTTCAGACAAGCGAGAATGGGAAGAAGGATCTCCAGCTAAAGGAGACTAAAGGGACGTACGTAAGGCAGAGAAGATGATTACACATGGAAGGTCCTTAATGTGAGATGGAACAGCAAGCACAACTATGGATAAATAGAAGGGTAAATCCATACACACTCAGATCGCATAAAGTAGTAAGATTCTGTAGTGTGTGGGGTTAAAGTATGAGTGTTAACACTTGACAATAACAACATGTGAGCTGGGAAGGGGATGAAGGAGGCAAATGCATTCTAAGGTCCTTGTAACGCTCAGGAAGAGGAGGAAGATATGAGCTTTAGATTTTATTATGTTTACATACTCAAGCACCTGTGATGGCTACTGAAAGAACGTATGTAAAGAGTAGCAAAAGGGAAAAAAAAGGGGGATAAAATAATCCCCATGAGGGTGAACTCTGCAGGCCAGCCCTGTGGCTGTGCCATCATCTTCATAAACAGAAGTCTTCACGGTGAGAAAGCCCAATATTTCTTTTCAAGTTTTACCCCCTTCCTTAAACACTCTATATTTTCAGACTTCTCAGAGAGGAAAGGGGCAAAACTAAATTTGAATGGACAAAGAAAACCAAGCACAGACTTCAACATCGGCTACTCCAAGCCAACCCTGCTTTGATGAAGTCAGTTAGCTCCCTGGCCTTCAGTTTTGGGGCTGCTTTTCAGGAAAGCTGACAGGTGTCTGACTAAAGGATAACAGAACAGGAGACGGAGATATGCCGGGTCTGGAAAGAAAGGAGTTTCATCCATTGTCCCGTGTCCCATGAGCACTCTCCAGAGAGATACTCAGAGACGGTGTGAGATCTTGCTTTAGAAAAAGCAACTGCGTCAGTCCTTCACGTCAGTCTTCCACGTTCTCATAAGCCTCTCAGGGGACACCTTAATTTTGCTAAGTCAATAAGAATTACTATAGTGGATAAACACTGATAATAAATAGTACGCTGAAATGTCAACTGTGCTGAAATAAAACAATGAAAAGAGCTTAGGCAAGTAGTCTGAAGGAAGTAATAGTACACAACCAGGTCCTCAGACATGTGCCAAGTAAATGAGACTCCTAATACAAATTAAAACATATATAGCCAGCAATTACATAAAATAACCTAGTTCTTTTCAGGCCACCAATCTGCACTGTAATTAAATAAAACTTATCTTTCGATACTGAAAAAGTATGCAAGGAATGTACACTTAAAGATAGTTCTTTCTGTTAGTCTGGGTTAACAAGTCTTAATCCAACCAAAAAAAAAAAAAAAAAATCACATTTTATGGCACAAGAAAAGTTCGCCCAAGAAAATTATCTGAAAACAGAAGCGAATTTTCAGTTTTTTACAGCATCATTCAGAAACCACAAGCATTGACGAGATGAAACTGCAACGCCACCCCAGATCAGGTTGGTCACTCACCTGGAAGAGCTCTTTAAACGAGGGGTGTACCATGGGGTTAGGAACAAAAGGCAGAGCATAGAATGGGAGAAACTCCGTGGTCTGGCTCAATGCTGCCCCTTTGGTCTCCAGGTAGGTTTTGAAATAAGAAATCCTCTCATCCAGGTCCTCTTTGTCCTGCAAAGAAGGAAAGATGCTTGCTTGGGGTCTCATGCTGGACGCCCAGTCCTCCCGTCCATCCCATCCTCTCTCCGTGGCTCCTCCAGTTCCAGCCACGATGCTGGCTTCCTTCCCACCCGGCCTAGCAAGCACGCTGTCTCTGGTCATTCTAACACCACCCCGAATGTGCCCCTTGACCAAAATTTGTCATGACTCTCAGAGAACTGGATATACAGTTCCACTTGCTGCCCTTTTACTTTGTAATTATCACGTTCTCAGATCTTTAAAATTCTTCATAACCATCATTTCTACCAGCAGGACAACATATCATCTCATGGGTCTATCACAATTTACTTAACCAATTCCCTTATTATTAGACATGGGCATGGTTTCCACTTGTCACAGATCATAAACATGTGGCTGTGTCTCCAGGATTCCCTCAGGAGAGGTGTCTACAGGTGAACAGGTGGACCTTTATGGTTTTTGAAACAGATGCTTCCATGGCATTCTTCCTTTCCTTTACAAAGCAAACTAAGGACTGCTCTTGCGGGCTTCACTGGTTCCATGTGTGATCCAAAACAACTTTGATTTCCTCCAGCGCCTCAGTGAGGTTGGAGGACTTGAGCTACTCAGCCTGGAATCGAGTACTCTCCCTCTCTGACCACCTGGCCACACCAGTTATGTGCACCTTGTGGATGTGTATTCTTCTATTTGACACATCTTACTCCGTCTACACCGGGAAGCCCTCTTCTGGCCACTGGGCTTAAAAAAAATATGATGTTTAATGGATTTTTTTTAATCTTATGTCAAAATTAAAAAGTTAGAAAACAGAAATAAAGAAAGTGAAAATATCCCATAATGTCACCCCCCATGTGCCTTGTCCTCAGAAACAGGAATGGTTACCACAACTTACTGTAAAGCAGTTCCCTCCGCTACTGACCCCTCCTCTGGCCCCCCTGACATTTTAATAAGTGAACACAGGGGCTTGGGGGTGGTAGCTAACGCAAGGAGAAGCCACTAAAGAAAGGCACGTGGTTGGGACATCTGGGTGGCTCAGTGGTTTAAGCCTCTGCCTTTGGCTCAGGTCATGATCTCAGGGTCCTAGGACAGAACCCTGCACCCGCCTCTTTACTCAACAGGGAGCCTGCTCCCCGCCCCCACCTCTGCCTGCCTCTCTGCCTACTTGTGATCTCTGTCTGTCAAATAAATAAATAAAATCTTAAAAAAAGAAAAGAAAAAAGAAAGGCATGTGGTCAAATGTCAACATGGCACTGCTCCCTTCTGTCATTTGCTATATGCTGGGAGGCTTGACAGCCACAGTGGCAGCCACTCTCAGCCACGCCCTCTGCACTCCTGCAGAAGGACTGACTACTCACACAGACCTTCACAAACAGGCATCTTTCCAAGACTTAAGCTTAAATTCTTCTGATAGACAGTCTAATATGTGGTCTCATTAGGCGTCCTCTTAGACATATGTGTATTTATGTTAAGTTGCCAAATAGGGAAACTTTTGCTAGGTTTTCAAAAAATTTGAGACATTGAGGAAAACCATGTACAGAAATTATTTAATCTCTGTATAAACTACAAAATAAACTGCTGGGAATGAGATAGAAAATTTCCTTGGAAATATACGAGAAAATGGCCGCAAAACTAAATTAATGCTCATTTACAAAACAAACAGCTAATGTTCCCCTTGAACATACCACTCAGACCCACCAAATCACAAAGGGAACCTACAGGTCTCCCTACGGAGTGTTTCAGAAGGTAGATGGCAAAATGGATGTGAAGATAGAATTCCAACTTCTGGGCAAGGGAGTCATGATCTCGAATGGAACTGGGAACGTGCTCCTCCCACAAATCGAAGAACACCTTCTGGTCTCCATTGTCAAATGCAGCAACGAGGTCCTTCTGTTGGAGAAGACATAAGACTGAACCCGTCGTAAGGGATGCCCCAAATTCTCACAAGTTACCTAATACCCTAGAGACCACATATGCTCCATGGTTCTAGGGTAATGAAAACTCAGTCTCCTCCCCGAGATAAGGGACAGGAAAAGAGAGAGCTAGAAGGCTTCAAGCATCTTAGGCTGAGATTCACACAAACCGACCCTGGCTGCAGTATCAAGTCTTGGCTTTACAAGGAACAGATGAAACATTTAACTCTCTGAAGTAAAGGAGCCAGGCACAGGCCCAGGACTTGAGGCCAGAAAACTCACGGGCACATAAATACACGTGGACTTGCTGACCCACAGCATGTGATCGCTAAAACCAGGCCAGACCCAAAGCCCAGCCAAGCCTCAGCAGAACTCAACCTGCACACGGGAGCTAACTGACAGCCCAGCTGAGTTCTGGAGTAGCTCCCCCCACATACTGCCCCAGTCAACCCCATGCCTGGGCTTGGCGGGGGGCCGGGAGGGGGATGCTGCCATTTGCTCCCTGTTGCTAATGCATATCTCATTAGGATGGTACTTGGGAAGTGACGACAGATCCCAACGCACCACAGAGTGACTCTATGACCACCAACTACAGAAACAGGGACACACAGGCTGGAGGTGGAGGAAGGATCACAGGCTTGGTGACCTTCCAGACTCAGGGCTTGTGAGTCTGACCATGGAGGGCAGACAGTTTCCCAACCTATCATGCAAAAGCTGAAATAGAGAATTCTGAGGAAAGGATGTGACGATTATCATGGAACTGGCCCCACAAGAATGAGGACTGACCCAGTGCAAACACCTGCTGCATAATTTTGCAGATTCAAGAATAAGGCAGAATGGACAGAACTTCCCCAAACCACATGATTCATATTGCTTTCCTTATTATATCAAATGCCCAAGATACTCAGACCTACATTTTGTGCTCATTCGCAAAAGCTTTCCTTGGATTAGATTTTCTGTAGAACCTTCAGTTCCCCCCACCCAACACCATTATTCATCACTGTTAATTGATCATTTTTTTTATATATTTTTAAAATGGCTTTATGGTTTTCCTCTTTTTTTTTTAGGTTGTTCAGAAATAAGCTTGTTAATATTATAAAATGGGAATGTACTGCACAGTGTTGAACTGTCCAGTTATACTTAAAGACATTCATTAATAAAGAATCTTCGAGGGCCGTCTGGGTGGCTCAGATGATTAAGTGTCTGCCTTCAGTTCACGCCATGATCTTGGGGACCTGGGATTGAGCCTGGCATCAGATTCCCAGCTCAGTGGGGAGTCTGCTTCTCCTTCTGCCTCTGCCCTGGCTCGTGCTCTCTCTCTCTCTCTCTCTCTCTCTCACCCACTTATTCCCTCTCAAATAAATTTAAAAAAAAAAAAAAGGATCTTGCCACCTGGGTGGCAATCAACTCTTGGTTTCAACTGAGGTCGTGATCTTAGAATCTTGAGATGAGCCCCACACCAGGTTCCACGCTCAGTGTGGAGTCTGCTTGGAGTGTCTCCCTCTCCCTCTGCACCCCAAGCTGCACTCTCTCTCAAATAAATAAATAAATCTTTAAAAAACAGAATCTTCTACTGTGCTTATCACAGAAATGTTCTCTATGTCGTGTGGTCAAGAACAGCTGACGATCACCTTACTCTGGAAGGTCTTGGCTCCTTGGCCTTGGAAACAGAGAAGGACAGCCCATCAACAACCACGGGAGGGGAGATGCCCAAAGTACAAACAGTCAAGAACTGGGAGTAAGCCCATTACGAACTGGTACAAAGGTGCAGGGGATCTTTCCAAGGGCCAGTGCTGCTGGAGCCTGATCCCACTCCAGGCTCCCCACTGCTGAGCTCTCAGCCAACCCTGTCGTCCCTGCAAGCCACTGCAGGGGAGGCGTGTTCCCAGGAGAGGGCTGGTGACCAAGAACTCTTTGTGTGAAAGAGTTGCATACAGACTTGTGAGTATTTTAAGGCTTCGAGTCAAGGTATTTTCTTACGTGGCTTGGCAGAGTCCACATGTTCAAATGGGCCACATACAGTTTATTCTAAATTCTTCCTTTGTAGATCTGGGACCACAAGCCTTTCCTGTATCGTTATAATCACATCTAAAATCCACCCTAACGTATGATTCATATCCTGCACTTGGAAATAGTCCCTGGATTTAATACCAACATACAAAGCAATCCAGTGTTATAAATATTAATGTCACAAATATTAATATAAAGTCACAATATATAAAAATATATATTTTAATATATAAAATAAATATATATTTGTATATAATAATATATAAAATAAATATATATAAATATATTATGTTATATAATATATGATATATTATATATTAAAAATATTATATATAATTTTAATATATAAAAATATATATAAATATAAAGTCACAAATATTAATGATCTTCTCTACTATAAACCAAGATCCCAGCCAGAATCACCAAGCTCAGAATACGTACACACCATCCACAATAACTTATAAACACGAACATACACACATAGACCCACTTCTTACAGAAGTGTGCTTCAGGAAATTCTCAGTTTGTTGAGTGCCACTGACACTTAAGATATTTTGCTAAGATGCTGTTCCAGGTATTTTGTTTGAAATTGCTATCACAGTGGGCACAGCTACTTTTTGGATGAACCAAAAAAATACGCTTGTGGCAATCAGAAAGTTTTGAGGTCTTTCAAGTTATAGAAAAAATGGACTGGGGCACCTGGGTGGCTCAGTGGGTTAAGCTTCTGCCTTCAGCTCTGGTCATGATCTCAGGATCCTGGGATGGAGCCCTGCATCAGGCTCTCTGCTCAGCAGTGAGCCTGCATCCCTTCCTCTCTCTCTGCCTGCCTTTCTGTCTACTTGTGATCTCTGTCTGTCAAATAAATAAATAAAATCTTTAAAGAAAAAAATGGACCTGAATACATCTGAAATATGTGAACCCAAATCACAAGATATCCCTTTACATCCATTAGGATGACTACTGTCAAAACAAAACAAAAAAGTGTGGGCAAGGCTATGGAGAACTTACACCCCTCTGCACACTGTTGATGGGAATATAAAATTCAATAACAACAAAAAAGAATATAAAGGTTCCTAAAAAATTAAAAATAGAACTACCATATGATCCAGTAATCCCCTTCTGGGTATAGATCCAAAATAACTGAAAGCAGCATCTCGGAGATATTTGTACTCCTGTGTTCACAGCAGCACAATATTCACAATAGCCAAGAGGTGAGAAAAACTCAAGTGTCCATTGATGGACAAACAGATAAACAAAATGTAATAGACATATAATGGAATATCCTTCAGCTTTAAAAAAGAAGGAAACTTTGTCACATGCAACAACATGGACAAACCTTACTCCCTGTCCCCTCCAGCCTCCCTGAATTAGAATGCAAACGCCTGGAGGGGGTGAGCTTTGGTTTGGTTTATTGAGTCCCCAGTGCCTAAAATGCATAACCTAAAACTCCTCAGGACAGGGAACATGTTTGTTTCAGTTCCTAGGCAACTGCACAGCATCCTCTTTTTCCTCTTCCTAAGAAATGTACACTAAGAGGACACCTGCTGGAATGAGCACTGAGTGTTATATGCAACTGACGAATCACTAAACTATACCTAATAATACATTATGTCAAGTAAATTGAATTTAAATTAAAAACTTAAATAAATAAATAAAATGAACAAAAATGTACTTATGTGGAAGATATTACATCACAACCCATTTCCTAGGGAAGGGAGATATTATTACTGGAGTGCCTGGGTAGCTCAGTCAGTTGTGCACTGACTCTTGATTTTGGTTCGGGTCATGGTTTCAGGGTCTTGAGACAGTGCCCCATAGTGGCAGGCTCTGTGGTCAGTGGGGAGTCTGCTTCTCTCCCTCTTCCTCTCCCTCTGCCCCTCCCCTTACTTGCATGCACTCCCTCTTTCTAAAGTAAAGAAAGACATGAACAGACATTTCTCCAAAGAAGACATCCAAATGGCCAACAGACATATGAAAAAGTGCTCAACATCACTTGGCATCAAGAAATACAAATCAAGGGGCACCTGGCTGGCTCAGTGGGTTAAGCCGCTGCCTTCAGCTCAAGTCATGATCTCAGTCAGGGTCCTGGGATCAAGTCCCACATGGGGCTCTCTGCTCAGCAGGGAGCCTGCTTCCCTTCTTCTCTCTCTGCCTGCCTCTCTGCTTACTTATGATCTCTCTCTGTCAAATGAATAAATAAAATCTTTAAAAAAAAAAAAAAGAAAAGAAAAAAAAAGAAATACAAATCAAAACCACACTGAGATACCACCTCACACCAGTCAGATTTGCTAAAATTAACCAGTGAGGAAACGAAAGGTGTCAGCAAGGATGAGGAGAAAGGGGAACCCTCCTACACTGTTGGTAGGAATGCAAGCTGGTGCAGTCACTCTGGAAAACAGTATGGAGGTTCCTCATAAACTTGAAAATAGAGCTACCCTATGACCCAGCAATCGTACTACTGGGTATTTACCCAAAGATACAAATGTACTGACCTGAAGGGGCACGTGCACCCCAATGTTCATAGCAGCAATGTCCACAATAGCCAAACTATGGAAAGAGCCTAGATATCCATGGACAAATGAATGGATAAAGAAGATGTGGTATATTTATACAATGGAATACTACGTAGCCATCAAAAAAAAACCCAAAATCTTGCCATTTGCAATGATGTGGATGGAACTAGAGGGTATTCGGCTAAGCGAAAATAAGTCAGTCAGAGAAAAACAATTATCATATGATCTCTCTGATATGAGGAATTTGAGAGGCAGAGTGGGGGGTCATTGGGGGGAAGGGAGGGAAAAAGGGATCAGGGAGGGAGATGAACCATAAGAGACTCTTAATCTCAAGAAACAAACTGAGGGTTGCTGAAGTGGATGGGGGTAGGAGGGATGGGGTGGCTGGGTGATGGACACTAGGGAGGATATGTATTATGTCCATAATACATATGTATTATGTCCCTGTAGACTGAAGACTGAAGATTCACAGACCTGTATCCCTGAAACAAATAATACATTATACATTAACTAAAAAAAAAGAAAAAAAAAGATATTTCTAATTCATGCAAAAACACCTGAGCATCTACAAGTCATTGTGGGGTGCCTGGGGGCCCTTGGCTGGCTCAGTCACTGGAGTATGTGACTCTTGATCTCAGAGTTGTGAGTTCTAGCCCCACGGTGGGCACAGAGTTTACTTTAAAATATCAATTAATTAATTAATAAAATAAAAGCCAATCTGACCAGGTTTCCAGAACAATTCCAATATTCTCTAAATAACAGCATCTTGATTATTGACAGATATCCCCCCTGCCAAAAAAAAGCAAAATATTACCTGGATGATCAGTGATTTGGAGTCCCTTAAAGAGCCACTTGCTGTTTGAGATAATGGCTTTCCTTTCATTTTGCATTCTTTTGAAAATGTTTTCAAGGTGTCCTCAAATTCGGCAAAATCTAAATACTATAAAAAAGAACATAGATGTATCTTTATTTCTCTATTTTAACATCAACAAAGTAACTGTCTTTGATGTAACTGTACCAGCTCAAAGTTGTCACCTATGTATAATGGGGTTAACAAACTGTCATCTTTGGGAGAATTCAGGATCCAGCTTTGAATTTACTTACTTGACACACACCTCCAGAGCCTAGAAAGACAGTATCATAGAAAATGCTTATTTACAGAAAATAAATTTGCTTTCAGAAAGAAAATGTAAGCGTCATGATTTGTGATCATTGTTAATAGAAGCAAAATGATGTGTGCAGCATTCCGAAAAAGGCAAAAGTGATCCTTGGAAGGCCTGACGGCTTTGGGTCTGGTAGGTCTCTGGGAATTTGCCACCTGGAACTGGCACTGTGAAGAGTGGCTGTCCTTCCTTAGGAACAGAAGACAAGCCATTAAAGATGGGCAACATCATCGGTGATCCTCGAGCACAGCGCTCCTGCTCCCCATCGCTCCCAGACACCCCTCTCTTGGCTTTCCCTATATGTACTCTACTCCTGTTCTCCCCTCCTTCTCAGTCTGTGGCAGTCACGTCTTGTATTTTACAATTCAGCAAATTTAAAATACACTAAAAGACGTGACTGCCTTGTATTTTACAATGCAGCAAATTTAAAATATTTAATATACAGCAAATTTAAAATACACTAAAAGACGTGACTGCCACAGACTGAGAAGGAGGAGAGAACAGGAGTAGAGAACCTCCTGTGGGCGGGCTCTTTCCCCAGGCCCTGTCCACAACCCTTTGCTGGGCCAGCTTTAAGAACACATTCAGGATCGCACCAACGAATTCCAAAGCTGCATTTCCAGGGCAGATGACTAGCTCCCAGGCTGTGGCTCACAGTGTCTGATGAATGGTTTAATCACAGATTTAAACAGCAGCCACGGTTTCTTGAGCACCAAGAAACTGTGCTTGCCCCATGCTAAAAGCATCAGAGAATATAAAAAAGCCTAGGGTGTGGGTCCTGTCCTTCAAAAGCTTTCAGTGTAGGAAATCTAAATGTCCATTAACAACAAGTTAAGTAGATAGAGCCACTCAGTGAAACAGTCTATAGCCTAAGAAGTATGAGGCAGATCACAGGAAGATATTCATGCCATATTACTGTCAAGGGAGAGAAGCCAAGCTTTAGAACAATGTGTATGCCATCATTCCATTTTGTAAAACAAATTACAGACATGCAAATATATTTTTAATAGTCACAGGAAAAAAATCTGGAAAACTAGGCTAACCCATTAATAGCGGTTCCTGCAGGAGCGGAACAGGGAAATAAACTTTTCATACTTCCACTTCGTTTGATTCTTTACTGCGAGCATATGTTATTATAATTTTCTTTCTTTTTTTTTTTTTTTTAAGATTTTATTTATTTGTCAGAGAAAGAGAGCATAAAAAGAGGGAACAGGAGACAGAGGGAGAAGCAGAAGCTGAGCAAGGAGCCCGATGTGGGACTTGATCCCAGGACGCTGGGATCATGGTCCGAGCCGAAGGCAGACACTTTAAGTGACTGAGCCACCCTTGTGTCCCTATTATAATTTTCTTTAAAGAAATTTTTTTCAAATGGCTTTAGGATTTCAATTTAGTTATGAAAACAAAAAATCATATAATGGAAAACAGGTAACTCTAATGTAAGGATGCATTATAAGACACTATAAAATTTGCTGCATTGTAAAATACAAGATCTCTTTCTGCGACCCCTGTGTTGAAAAACATACCTCTTTCACAAGTCCAAGTAATTCTGATTCATGAGCCAGAACATCTCCCATAGTGAACTGTTACTGTTATTTCACACAGCAAAAGTCTCTACAAGACAAAAACAGAAGATAAATGCTTTCATTTCAGCCATCTGTGAAATGATAACAACGTAGCTGTGGTGGGCAGAATAAGGCCCCCATCCAAATCCCCAGAACCTGGGAATATTCTAGATTGCATGGTAAGAGGGCATTAAAGTTGCACATGGAATCAAGCCTGCTAATCAGCTGACCTTAAAATAAGGAGAATATATATAATTATCTGGTGGGCCCAGTGTAATCACAGGGGTCCTTACAAGGAGGCAAGAGGGACAATGTCAGAGTGATGCTTCGCTGGCCCTGAAAGTGGAGGAAGGGCCCCAAGCCAAAGAACTAGTGCAGGCAGCCTCTAGATGTTCAAAAAGGCAAGGTACAGATTCTCCTCTGGAGCCTTCAGCAATGAACAAGCCCTGGGAACACGTTGATTTTAACTTAGTGAGACCTATTTCGGACTTCCATGTCGTCTTAGGCCCCCGATTTTTGGTTATTTATCATACAAAAATATGGAGGCTCACGTTTAAAGTAATTCTTTCTTCTATGACAACTACTAAAATGAATACGAACACAGGCTAGAAGGTGGTGTAAATGGGCATCGAGGATTGCTAGAGAGACTGGGGAAGATTAATCTTCTTATTTGGCTTTCTAATGTGCCATAATGTGGTATGTGTAATTCAAACAGTCAAGTCCACAAAGTACATTTTAGAACAAAACAGAATTTGATAGGGTTCATGCATTTACTTTAAAGAAGGATATACATTAATATTAATCTGATATAAATAAACTCACCAATCCTCACTCCGCCTCCAAATAAAAAGTAGTAATCATTCACACAAAGATATGGGATACCATTTGCAAGAAATTTCTTTTAAAGATTTTATTTATTTATTTGAGAGGGAGAGATCACAAGTAGGCAGAGAGAGAGGGGGAAGCAGGCTCCCTGCTTAGCAGAGAGTCAGATGTAGGGCTCAATCCCAGAACCCTGGGATCATGACCTGAGCCGAAAGCAAAGGCTTTAACCCACTGAGCCACCCAGGCGCCCCCTGCAAGAAAATTTTTAATGTTTCCTGAAGACCATAATCATTTAGCCTTACAGTCAGTAATGGAGGAGGAAGTGGTGTGCATTTACACAGGTGTTAACACAAACTCATGCACCAGGGAATGTATTAGGTCAGTTTTTGTTTTGTTTAGTTTAGAGAGAGAGCAAGCAGTGTGGTGGGGGGAGGGTGGTGCGGGGTGCACAGAGGGAGAAGGAGAGAATCTTAATCATGTCCAGCATAGAGCCCAGCATGGAGCCCAACACGGGGCTTGATCTCATGACCCTGAGATCATAACTTGAGCTGAAATCAAGAGTCAGAAGCTTAAAAGACTGAGCCACCCAGGTGCCCCATGGTTAGGTTTTTCATTACATTTAGGAATGCACAATATCTATGTACATTTCCAAACATTTAAATAAAATATTGCAAATCTTTTTAAAAAGTATTTTCTACTTTTTCTGTTTTCCAGGTGTGCCCAAAGAAGCCACTCCTTGTGCCCCACTCCCAGGCTCTTAAGCCAGATTTGCTGTCCATAACCCCAGGGGAACGACAAAGCCTGGGCACTAATCTTAACTGCCATTCGCTGGCACCTGATCCAGGGCAAATCACTGAAGCTCAGGGCCTCTTTTCTCTATAAAAGAAAGTGGAGAATTGACGTCTTCTAGTTCTAGGAACACATGATTCTGTAACATTACATTTTGAACTGCCCATTCCGGTGCATTTGATTTCAGTTATTTGAACACAAGTCAGGAAGGTTAAATGTAGTCATTTCCCTCTCTTCGCTGTCTTCTTGGTCTTACCACCGTCTTGTGGCTTCATCTCCCCGGAGGTACAGTGACACAATCTCCCGTTCTCTCTCTCTCTACACTTCCATTTCTATCCTACTAACAAGTGATCTTTGCCTTCCTGCTCACGACCCTCCCGTGGTTCCAGCACCCTCCAGAGGAAGGCTACACTACTTAGGCCCAACTCTCAAAGGCTACACAACATGGCCTCCCACACACTCTCCTTCGTTCTGTTAACTTGAGCCATGATAGCCACTGCGTGGCCACTCCCACCAGACAGCCACATCACATGCCTGCCCTCTCTTGGGGACTTTGCACTTAGTGCAGATACCCTCTGACATCCCCGTCTCCTTCAGTTGCTTAAATGTCACCCCTTCAGAAAGACTTGCCCCAACTACCCTTTGTACAGGGTCAGCCCCATCACTGCTCAGTCTTTCATCCTGTTTTATTTTCTCAACAGCACTAACCACTACCTGACTTGCATGTCCCTACATCTAAGTACTGCTCACTGTGGATTCAGGAGAGCACCTGTTCCCCTGGGGTGGCCAGTGCCTGGCATGCTGCAGTTGCTCAAAAATGAATGGAAGTAATTTCAGGTATGGGGAAAATCAAGCAAGGAAGGGGATAGGGCTTGGGGAAGAGGCATATGGGGCTATTTTAGATAGTGGGGGCAGAGAAGGCCTCCCTGGAAACATGTGGGCAGAGATGAGAGGGGGGACAGGGAGATCACCTCCAGATCTGGAGGACAGGGAGGGCAGGGGCTGCGGAGTGCTGAGGTCCCGTGGGTGAGAGGAGAGAAGCAAAGCAGACCCAGGAGGACTTAAGGTGCCGGGCCAGGTAGAACAGGCCTTGCGTAAAGGAGCAGCTTGCATGTACCAGGAAGCCCAGAGAGGGGACCGACAGGGGACTGCCACCACCCTAGTGACAGTTCATAACAGCGGGGTCTGCTCTACGGGAGAGAGACTGAGGGGACCGAGCGGTAAGGACGCCATAGCAAAGCCCAAGCTGGTGATAGGAAAGTCTGGATGAGCAAAAGGAATCTTGGGAAGGGCTCGGCTTCCACTTGTTAAAGGGAGAGGTGGCAAGACCTGCTGATGTGAAGGGAAAAGGCCAAGGGCGACGCTGGGGCCTAGGCAGATGCCATTTGCTGAGGTGGGGGAAACCGGGGGTGGGGGGGGTGTCTGAGAGGCCAGCTTGAGTGCCGCCCCAGCCATAAGTGTCACAGGCCCACAAAGCACCGGAGAGGGGTGCTGAGAAGGTTGGTGTGTGTGAGTTCAAAGTAAAGGAAAAAGTGATTTTCTGAGAGGCCAGCTTGAGTGCCCCAGCCATAAGTGTCACAGGCCCACAAAGCACCCGAGAGGGGTGCTGAGAAGGTTGGTGTGTGTGAGTTCAAAGTAAAGGAAAAAGTGATTTTCTTTTTCAACATTCCTTTGGCTATTCAGGGTCTTTTCTGGTTCCCATACAAATCTGAGGATTATTTGTTCCAGCTCCGTTAAAAAAAAGTTGATGGTATTCTGGTGGGGATTGCACTGAATGTACAGATTTCTCTGTGTAGCACAGACATTTTAACAATATTTTTTTTTTTTAAGATTTTTATTTATTTATTTGACAGAGAGAAATCACAAGTAGATGGAGAGGCAGGCAGAGAGAGAGAGAGGGAAGCAGGCTCTCCGCTGAGCAGAGAGCCCGATGCGGGACTCGATCCCAGGACTCCGAGATCATGACCTGAGCCGAAGGCAGCGGCTCAACCCACTGAGCCACCCAGGCGCCCCACATTTTAACAATATTTGTTCTTCCAATCCATGAACGTTTTCCCATTTCTTCCTCAATTTCTTTCATGAGTGTTCTATAGTTTTCCAAGTACAGATCCTTTGTCTCTATGGTTGGGTTTATTCCTACATATCTTAGGGTTTTTGATCCAATTTTAAATGGGATCGATTCTGTAATTTCTCTTTCTTCGGTCTCAGTGTTAGTGTATAGAAATGCAACTGATTGGGGCACCTGGGTGGCTCAGTGGGTTAAGCCACTGCCTTTGGCTCAGGTCATGATCTCAGGGTCCTGGGATCGAGTCCCACATTGGGCTCTCTGCTGAGCAGGGAGCCTGCTTCCTTCTCTCACTCTCTATCTGCCTGCCTCTCTGCCTACTTGTGATCTCTGTCTGTCAAATAAATAAAATCTTAAAAAAAAAAAAAAAAAAGAAATGCAACTGATTTCTGTGCATTGATTTTATATCCTGCCACTCTGATGAGTTCCTGTATGAGTTCTAGTAATTTTGGTGTGGAGCCTTTTGGGTTTCCCACATAGAGTATTACGTCATCTGCAAAGAGTGAGAATTTGACTTCTCTGATTATCTGGATGCCTTTAATTTCTTTTTGTTGTCTGACTGCTGAGGCTAGGACTTCTAGTACTATGTTGAACAGTGTTGATAGTAGACATCCTTGCCATGTTCCTGACCTAAGGGGAAAAGCTCCGAGTTTTTCCCCATTAAGAATTTTATTTGTTGGGCGCCTGGGTGGCTCAGTGGGTTAGGCTGCTGCCTTAGGCTCAGGTCATGATCTCAGGGTCCTGGGATGGAGTCCCGCATCGGGCTCTCTGCTCAGCAGGGAGCCTGTTTCCTCCTCTCTCTCTCTCTGCCTGCCTCTCTGCCTACTTGTGATCTCTCTCTGTCAAATAAATAAATAAAATCTTAAAAAAAAAAAAAAAGAATTTTATTTGTTAATGTTGAAAAAGAAAACCAAAGCTGGTGGCATCATAATTCCCAAACTTGAAGTTCTATTACAAAGCTGTAATCATCAAGACAGTATGGTACTGACACAAAAACCGACATACACATAAATGAACAGAATAGAGTCCAGAAATGGATCCTCAACTCTATGGTCATCTAATCTTTGACAAAGCAAAAAAGAATATCCAATGGAAAAAAAGACAGTCTCTTCAACAAACAGTGTTGGGAAAATTGGACAGCAACATGCAGAAGAATGAAACTGGACCATTTCCTTACACCATACACACACAAAAAAGACTCAAAATGGATGAAAGACCTAAATGTGAAACAGGAATCCATCAAAATCCTTGAGGAGAACAGAGGCAGCAACCTCTGTGACCTCAGCCTCAGCAGCTCCTTTCTAGACACATCTCCAAAGGCAAGGGAAACAAAGGCAAAAATGAACTATTGGGATTTTATCAGGATAAAAAGTTTTTGCACGGCAAAGCAAACAGTTATAAAACCAAAGACAACCAACAGAATGGAAGAAGATATTTGCAAATATCTTATCAGATAAAGAGCTAGTATCCAAAATCTGTAAAGACCTTATCAAATTCAACACTCAAAGAATGAATAATCCAGTGAAGAAATAGGCAGAAAACATGAACAGACATTTCTCCAAAGACATCCAAATGGCCAACAGACAAATGAAAAAATGCTCAACTTCACTCGGCATCAGGGAAATCCAAATGAAAACTGCAATGGGATACCACCTCACACCAGACAGATGGCTAAAATTAACAAGTCAGTAAACGACAGGTGTCAGCCTGGATGTGGAAAAGGGGGCACCCTCCTAAACTATTAGTGGGAATGCAAGCTGGTGCAGCCACTCTAGAAAACAGTATGGAGGTTCCTCAAAAAGTTGAAAACAGAGCTACCCTATGACTCAGCAATCACACTACTGGGTATTTACCTTAAGATATAAATGTAGTGATCCGAAGGGGCATGTGCACCCAAATGTTTATAGCAGCAATGTCCACAGTAGCCAAACTATGGAAAGAGCCCAGATGTCCATCGACAGATGAATGGATAAAGAAGATATGGTATATATACAAAATGGAATATTATGCAGCCATCAAAAATGAAATCTTGCCATTTTCAATGACATGGCTGGAACTAGAGGGTATTAGGCTAAGCGAAATACATCAATCAGATAAAGCAATTTTCATATGACCTTACTCATATGTGGAATTTAAGAAACAAAACAGAGTGGCATAGAGGAAGGGAGGGAAAAATAAAACAAGATAAGACAATACCAGAGTGGGAGACAAACCATAAGAGACTTCTAATCTTAGGAAACAAACTGAGGGTTACTAGAGGGGAGGAAGGTGGGGGGGGGGAGGTAACTGGGTGACAGACACTAACGAAGAAGTTATGTGATGTAATGAGCACTGGGTATTATACAAGACTGATGAACTCTACCTCTGGAACTAATAATACATTACATGTTAATTAAGTGAATTTAAATTAAGAACAAAAAAAGGAAAGGCGGGAGCTGGTGGTAAGCATTTCGGAATTGTCAGCATAAAGATGGCATTTCAGAAGACCAGGATCCCAAACAGACAGGACTCCTAAGGAGAAGGCCTAGCAGAACAGAGCTCAGGCCTATACCTGAACCCTGGAGCACTCGAGGACCAAGGGCTCAGGGAGAGAAAAAGCATCCAGCAAGAGACAAAGCAAGAGCAGGGACTTGTCAGTGGGACACAAGCAGGAGACTGCGGCACCTAGAAGCCCACATCAACTGCGACTACACATGGTCAAGTAACATGGGGCAGAAGACTTGAGCCCTGGATTTGGCAACATGGAGTCTGACAGTGACATGGATAAGGGCAGTGATGAAGGGTGCCTGATGAAGCGTTAAAGAGAGGAAGAGAAGTAACAAAGGAGGGACAGGGAGATCTGTCACAAAATGGAGAGGAGAGAACCTGTGGTGGCTAGAAAGATATGGGAGGTTTAAGGAGGAAGACATTATAAACAGCAGGTCTGTAGGTTGGTGAGAAGAACCTAGTTAGAGAAGGACAAATTGAGGTAGAAGAGAGAGAGGGTTAAGGAAACAAGGTTCCTGCCACACCCAGTATCCCACTGGAGGGCTGGGACCTAGAGAGGGCAAGGACAGTCCATCCCCTGACACAGAGGGAGGGCAGAGGAGATGGGTACTGACCAAAAAAATAGACAGATTCAGCAATGAGTAAAACAAGAAACAAGGTCATCAGCTGGCAGTAAGAGGCGTGTTGATAGCTGGAAGAGAAGAGCAGGCGGGAACCAAGCTGACTACCGACCTGTGGCACGATTTCCAATATTGAGAGTCTGCTTAAGACAACATGGACTCGAATCCAAAATGGAACCAGTCTGCACAATTCTGCAGTTTCTCCAGCCCCAGCTGTTGGAGTTAGATTAGCCCACGTGAGGTTTTTCCAGAAGACAGGGAAAAGAGAAAACAAGTGTAACAGTGATGGAGCAGTAGGGCTAGAGGAAGGGGGTGCCGGTGCAGGGGGCAGCAAATGAGCAACAGGGTCCAACATGTGCTGAAGGCGGCATGGCGCCTAAGATCCACTTCCGAGGTACATTCCCGGGAGCTTGAAAGATAAAAAGTGTGATCAGAGCAGAACAGGCGCTTGACTTTGGAAGTGATGCAGTATAAAACGTACATGACAATGGGAGTGGTGAATAAAGAGAATGGACAAAAGATACATCTAAAAATGAAGAAACTGGAGTGAGCAGCCAGGAGGGTGAAATCTCCAATAGAGGAGGCAGGGGGGTAGACAGTGAGCTGGGCGCTACAGGCTTCCTGGGGTTACACCTGTGCCCCTCTAGGCGACAGCCTCAAAGAAGGGCAGCGAGGGGTAAAGGCCCGGATGTGCACATCAAAGGAGCTGGGGGTTCTGAAGCAGGAAAGCAGTGGTCTGGAAGTAGCGGGGAGGACAGGACACCTACCCTTCCTGGCACCTGCAGACATGCCAGACTCATAAGGAGGAGAAAGACCACCTCCTGTTAGGGACCAGCATCTCTGCAGCTCTTCTCTGGACACACCACCCATGCCCCTTCTCCCCCTTCCCCACATCAGGCCCATCAGTGGTAAATCCCAGGCATTCCCCAGTACCAGTACCACATGCTCTTTCACAACCCCAAACCTTGTTTGATGTTCTCGCCCCACCACAAACTTGACTCATTGTGCTAACTGAATGTGGAACTGACCTCCTTCAGGAGGTCTCCTATGACCCCCTCCCCTTTCTTCTCCAACAAGGCATTCTCTCTCCTCTGGGGTACCTCTGAACTCTACCTTTACTTCTATTGCTACACTTATTACCCTGTTTACGAAGGCAGTGAGGTGGATTTATCCCTCCAGGGGTACCTGGATGGCTCAGTTGGTTAAGCATCCAATGCTTGATTTTGGCTCAGGTTATGATCTCAGGGTCATAAAACAGAGCCCTGTGCCAGCTCCACACTGGGTGTGGAACCTGCTTAAGAGTCTGTCTCTCCCTCTCCCTCTGCTCCTCCCCAAGCCCCCCCATCTACCACCCATGCACTCTCTCTCTTTCAAATAAATAAAATTAATTAATTAATTTGATCCCTCCAGAACCTAACAGAGCCTGGTGGACACCCAAGATATTTACAAATAAATGAAGTCCAAGCAAAGAGAACAGGATTTTTTTGAAGGCCCTGTAACAAGAGAACTTTGTTGTTTTTGAGAATTCCAGCTCCTTCCTACCTCAAAGCCTTTGCACACACTTTTCTCTCTGCTTGCAACATTTTCCTCCTTTTCTTCACCTGGCTAACCCCTGTCCTTAATAAACATCACTTCCTCAGAGAAGTTCTTCAAGGCTGTCATTTTTTTTTTTAAAGACTTTTTTTTTTTTTATTGTATTTATTTATTTATTTGACAGACAGAGATCACAAGTAGGCAGAGAGGCAGGCAGAGAGAGAGGGGGAAGCAGGCTCCCCGCTGAGCAGAGAGCCCCAAGCGGGACTGGATCCCAGAACCCTGAGATCATAACCGGAGCCAAAGGCAGAGGCTTAACCCACTGAGTCACCCAGGCGCCCAAGACCGTCATTTGAATAAGAGTCTACTGTGATGGTCTCTCAGTGAATGTGAGCCACTGCTGGGCAGTCTATTACTCTGACATTCTCAAAAATTGGAATTTTCTCTAAACATTTATACCATAAAAGTTCATTTATTAAGAATTTATTGTATGGGGGTGCCTGGGTGGCTCAGTGGGTTAAGCCGCTGCCTTTGGCTCGGGTCATGATCCCAGGGTCCTGGGATCCAGCCCCACATCGGGCTCTCTGCTCAGCAGGGAGCCTGCTTCCTCCTCTCTCTCTGCCTGCCTCTCTGCCTACTTGTGATCTCTGTCAAATAAATAAATAAAATCTTTAAAAAAAAAAAAGAACTTATTGTATGCCAGGCAGCGTGCAAAATGCTTCACATTTAGTCTTCACAATACACCTGAGAGATGAATGTGACTTAAATTCTTTTACAGATGAGGCAACTGAGGTTCCAGAAGTCTGAGATGCTCCCCAAAATCCAGGCAGTAAGTGACGAAGGTCAAAATTTAAATCCAGGGGCGCCTGGGTGGCTCAGTGGGTTAAGCCGCTGCCTTCGGCTCAGGTCATGATCCCAGGGTCCTGGGATCGAGCCCCACGTCGGGCTCTCTGCTCAGCAGGGAGCCTGCTTCCTCCTCTCTCTCTCTGCCTGCCTCTCTGCCTACTTGTAATCTCTCTCTGTCAAATAAATAAATAAAATCTTAAAAAAAAAAAATTTAAATCCAGACCGACTCTAATCACTACATAGCATTATGCCAAATGCTAGGACCACCTCAATCAGAATCAGCCGGGGTGCCTGTGCAAATGAAATTCCTAGAACCACCCTGATCTTCCTGAACACCATAGCAGACACGACGTCCAGCGACTGCTTTAAACAAGCTCTCTGCATGACTTTTACACACACTCAAGTTTGAGAAGCACTGCTCTACTTTATGCAAAAACTAGAGAAAACTTCTTCAGCCACTCCTGGGGGTTGCAGTGTGGCAGCTTATTTTCTGTGTAAAGGGCTCTCGGACCTACAAGCTGGCTGAGTAACGGGAAGGCTATGGGATTTGTCTGCAAGACAAATGGCTAGCATCCTAGTTCTGCTTGGATCGGATGAAGTCTGGGGAGGAGGTTAGCTGATGCAGATAATGGAGGGGCTCCATCTAAAAGCCCCAGGCTACCCGCTCAGCCGTCATTACCCAGCGAGACGGCTTGCGCCCCCTTCCAAGTGTGGCTCACCGAGGCACAGATCAGGAACTACTTGCGGGAAGCAGTCGGGCCTGTCCTCGGTTTATCCAGGAGGCCTCCTCGGGCCCACGCCAGAATAAGCGCCCAGGGCGGCTGACCAAAAGTGGGGCGTTCTGCAGGGGCTGCCAAGCTGGCTCTCCTCCGGGGCGAGCGCCCCGCAGATCCTCCGCCCTCGGGGCCCACTACAGCTCCTTCTGCGCGGGGGCTGCGGGTGCCGGGCAGCCGGACCGCGTCGGGGGACACGCTTACCTGCTGCACCACCGCGGGAACCCTCCACAAATCCACTCGGCCGCCACTTCTCCAGCTGTCGCCCCGGCAACCGCCGCCGCCAGCCTAGCATCACGTGGGGGAGACGCAGCCAATCATGGGACGCGCCGGCGCGGAGCCTCCTGGGAGGAAAGGCGGGCCCTTTCGGAGACCGGGCTGTGAGGATTCCGGGCGTCGGATATGAAGCGGGTGTTTGCTGGTGGGTGGGTTCTGCGGGTCACCTCCTGCGGGGAGGCTTCCCGGTCTTCCTCTCCACGACTTCCCCATTCGTTCATTCCACAGACATTATGCCCAGCTCTGGGGATGAGCCGACGGAGCTCAACACCTAACCTCAAGGAGCTCGTTCTATCCCAGGGAGAACAAGCGGCGAGAGATCGCAGTACGAGGTGGTGATCGTGGGAAAATAACCCAGGCGTTGTTATTCCCAGTTTACAAGAGCGACCTTAGAACCAAAAATGTCGCCCAGAATCTGCCTAAAAGCTTCACACTTACACCCTACTGCAGCAGTTTCCTGGAATTTTAGAGAAACTTTTATTTTTTCCCAACACGTGAAGTTTTGGTTTTCAAATAACACAGGAGCACAGATCCTTCCTCTCCTTGTACATGGTGCTTTGGAGCTCAAATTAAACAGCACTGAAAGAGCACCTGCCAGTCCCCAGCTCAGCTGGAGGTGGGGGAGCTAGCTAGGGGCAATACCTTCCTTCCAGGCACTGAGGCTATGTAATGAGAGTCTCTGTTTCCACTTTATGCTTCCAAAAGGTGACCAAGGCCAGGGTCAGGGAAGAGGGCACGGAGAAAGTAGGTGAGCTTTACTTTGAAGAAGCCCTATGATGTTCTGTGGCCACCATCTTCCTGGCCCCCAGCCCTGCCTTTTCTCTTCTGGGACTTGACATTATCTTCAAAGAAAAGCTGTATTTATCAGGAAGAGAAATCCTGTCTTTGGGATATGTATTGAAAATAAATCTAGGGCAGCTTTGTAATCATGTCTTTTATCACATAAAAACGCCTGAGAAAATAAAGCGGTCACCCACAGAGATGCAAAGAAAGCAAAGTTGGGAGCTTCAAATCCGAGGGCCCAAGCTCTGAGTTCCATGAGGGTGCTCTCATTCCTGCCTCTGCTCTGTCCTCTGTGTAAGCCACACCCCCCTCCCCATCATCCCTCTAATTAACCACCTTTTTTTTTTATTGATTTAAGTCGGGTTTCTGTCACTTGCAACCCAAGGAATCCTATTGCAGACATAATTTCTATGTATGTCATACCAACTAAAAGTGGCTTAACAACGGGTTTTATTATTAATTAAAAATGTTACGTTAATTTTTCTTATAATAAATCCAGAGGTAACTTCTTTTTTTTTTTTTTAATATTTTATTTATTTATTTATCAGAGAGAGAGACGGGGAGAGAGCGAGCACAGGCAGACAGAATGGCAGGCAGAGGCAGAGGGAGAAGCAGGCTCCCCGCTGAGCAAGGAGCCCGATGTGGGACTCGATCCCAGGACGCTGGGATCATGACCTGAGCCGAAGGCAGCTGCTTAACCAACTGAGCCACCCAGGCGTCCCCAGAGGTAACTTCTTACCAGTACCTCAAGTTGTCAAAGACCTAGGTTGGCTTCGGACTTGTAACACCTTTGTGATTGTGGACGATACTGGAACAAGTAGCTATAACTTGATAAAGTTAATAAATAAACTATCTTTTAGTTATACTTTAAGAATTCCTCCAAGTCCTTGAACATGTGGGTGATACAAGCATTAAACTGGAAAAAAATCTCTAAATCAAACTCAGTATATTTAACCCGTTTGTTATGTCCTGGTATAGGTACAAAGAATATTTTTGTCACCAAGGCAAACTGCTTCCGTCCGAAGCTTCATCTGGGCTGTGCTTTGTACACCCATAAGCTCCCAGCAGTTCACTGAACCAACTGCCTCGCCCTCCCAGATCCTGGGATGACCAAAGCACCCCATTGGTTTTTGCATGACAACTCTAGTTTTCCCAAAGGGCTGATGGACCCAAATGACTTTCTAAAATGTTTAAGTATGAAATTTTCAAACATTTGAAAAAGTAACTCATTTAATAAATCCCTGTAAACCCATCACTCAGATTCTAGGATTTTCAGAATCTTGCTGCTGGGCAAAACTCAACCCCAATTCAATACTTGGACTATGCACAATACTTTCGGAGATCTACCCAGGCTTTCCCTGGAAATAAAAGGGACGGGCTGAGTTCTGCATTGAAGGCACAAAACTGAATCTTAGGCAGTCGACAGCCCTCTATGTGTCTCAGCCTTTGAGTACCTTGGGGGTGGGTACCTAGAGTACCATGCATCTCTGTGGCATGCTTTATAGTGGGTTTGGGGTTTGTTTTTTTTTCAGTTTTAAACATTTTAATTTTTTATTGATTTATAATCGACATACAAGATAGTGATTTGATATTTTTAAACATTAGAAAATGCTCACCATAATAGGTCTAGTTACCATCCGTCCTCATACAAAATTACTACAATATATATTTTTTTTAATTTTTAAAGTAATCTCTACACCCAACGTGAGGCTCAAACTCATGAGATCAAGGGTTGCATGCTCTACTGACTGAGCCAGGCAGGCACTCCAAAGTTACCACAATAGTACTGACTATATTCTCTATGCTGTACATGACATCTCTCTTACTTATTTTGTAACCGGAAGTTTGTACTTCTTAATACCTTTCACCTGTTTGGCCCATCCCCCCCACTTTACTCCTCCCCATGCAGATCCCAATGCAGGCTGGATCTTACACCTTGAGATCATGACCTGAGCCAAAATCAAGCGTTGGATACCTAACCAACTGAGCCACCCCTGCACCCCTCTGCCCCCCCCTTTTTTTAATTTTTATTTATTTATTTGACCGACAGAGATCACAAGTAGGCAGAGAGGCAGGCAGAGAGAGAGAAGGGGAAGCAGGCTCCCTGCTGAGCAGAGAGCCTATGTGAGGCTCAGTCCCAGGACCCTGGGATCATGACCTGAGCCAAAGGCATAGGCTTTAACTCACTGAGCCACCCAGGCGCCCCATTTGCCCATTTTTAAATAGGGTTGTTAGCCTTCTTATTATTGAGTTGCAGAAGTTCTTTATATTTTTTGAATATCCCCACCTTGTCAAGCTTGTAAGTATCTTCTCCCATTCCGATATCCTTTTTGTTTTGTTAATGGTTTCCCTTGCGGTGCAGAAGGTTTTTAGTTTGAAGTAGTTCCGTCTGTTTATTTTTGCTTTTGTTGCCCTGGCCTGGGGAAGCTGATCCAAAAGTGACACAGCTCTCAAATGAAGTCATCCTTGCAGCTGTGGCAGGCAACCACCTGGTCACTGTTTCTACTGAGGGGCAAAGAGCCGAGACCACACACAAAGAATAGTGTGAAAACCCAGCCAAAAATGGGTTGGACGCGAGGGTGCAGCCCTTTAGGCTGGGACACACTCAGACAAAGTTGGCGGCCAGCTGCACTGAGCTGACCTCGAAGCTCCTACGGGGGAATTCAGAGCAAGAGCTTTTATCTGAGCAAGCACAGGGCCTGGCTGTAATCAGCAGGTCAGAAGAGAAACACACTGAAGTGCCAGGCACAAATCAGAAGAGGAACTGCTGCAAGATGCTGCCTAGACACATACACATACACACACTAAGTCCTTCTAGGAAAGCTGGGTTTTGCTCACTGTCCAAATCTCATGATGTGTGGGGGATTCAGATCCATCTGACTTCCTAACTCAGAGTCCATGCAGAGGTGGAAGGACTGGATTTTGGTCTGATTTTGGTCGATTTTGTTGAAAGAGAATTCCCCGGGTGGGAATACCCATCCCCCAAGGGAGCTGTCACTGAGCAGAAAAGCAGGGGAGGCCTGAAAGTGCTGGAGGCCAGGGTCTTGGAGCCCATCTTGGCTGCCAGTGCCATCCTTCCTTGCCCTATCCCGAGATGGGAGTCACATCACAGCCCACAGTTGTTCTGTGGCCTCGATGAAGTTGTCAAAAAAAGACCCAGGCCTTAAAATGGACTTCCAGAAGAACAACTCTGGAACCAAAACATTTATTTTTTTTTTATTTTTTAAATTTTTTATTTTGAGTAGGTTCTGTACCCAACATGGGCTTGAACTCATAATCCCAAGATCAAAAGTCAGGTGCTCTACCAGCTGAGCCAGCCAAGTGCCCTATGGAACCAAGAACTTTCCAAAGCAAATATACCACTACAAAAGACTGGTGGGACTCTAGGGTTTTTAGTGAGGAATATTGCTAGCTTCTAAGATGGCTTAAAAATACCTGTAGTGTGGCATATGCTGTGAGCCCAGAAGAGCCAATTCTAAAGTGGCCACATTTGAGTGGCTTCATGGCGGTGGACACATTTTGAGGACCAGGCACACAAAGAATGTCTTTAGGGATGTGGCTGTCCCTGGCTTGTGGACAGGATGCTGCAGAAAGAATTCCTGTGAGCCTGTAAGCAGGTCCTGGCCTCACGTCGTCTTAGCCTAAGCACTAGGGGTCCCCTGTATTCAGCTTTACCCAGTGATTGTTGCCCTCCTGGTGAGACCTCTGACAGACTAGAAAGGAGAATGAGACTGCTGTAACTGGGTTAGTAAATACAGAGTTGATTAATCTTAATAAAAATAATATTAATCTTAATAAAAATAATTCCCGATGATGGAAAGTGCACGTAGTAACATTAGATCTCCCCCCTTTTCCTTCTCATCATTAGTGAGTGTTCATGAGGTTAGGGGCAGGATGTAGAACTTCTTTCTGGCCCAGGGATGAAGCCTGTTTCACTGTTAACAGACCCATGAAGCCAAATGTGAAGCTAAGGGGGGCAAAGAGAGACTCTGGCTTTCCAAGTGTGGTCTCCAGGGTGGCCTCAGCAGCTTTCCCCTGGAAACTTGTAAGAAATGCACATTCTAGGGCCCCACCCAGACCTGCTGAATCAGCTGCGTTGGGCCAGCGTAGGGCTCTGCCATGCCGAGGACTAGGGTGGGCGCCCCCCCACACACAGGGCGCCAGCGGGGAGCGCAGGGGGTGGGAAGAGCGCGCAACCCCCTCCCTTCCGCCCACCGCAGGCTCGGGGAAGGATGGGGTCAGCTAGAGCTCAGCTGGGCGGAGCGGTGAGGGAGTAACCAACCCACCCAGACCGGAAAGCTGCCAGGCTCCGGGCGGACCCCGCCCCGCCGCCCCACCTTGGGCGGTCACTTCCAGGAACCCGGACTCGGGCTGTGCCAGCGCAGCGGCGGTCAGAGAGCACGGATGTTCCCAGAAATCATACCAATGGGGCATCGCTCCCTTCCCCCCATCAGCAGCCCGGGCCACCTTCCCAACGCCACCCCCGGTCCCCGCTCCTGGCCAAGCCTGGAACTGTCCCTGCCCAGAGCCAGGCTGGCCTCGTGGCAGCTCCCCGGTCACTGCCAGCTCTCTCCCTCCCCCTTCTACCTCCACTCCCTATAGAGTCAGACCAAGACTCCTTTAAGTCCAGTGACAGGAACGCCTCCCAAAACAGCTTAGGGAAGGGGCACCTGGCTGGCTCAGTGGGTAGAGCCTGGGACTCTTGGGGTCCTGACTTTGAGCCCTAGGTTGGGTGTTGAGCTAACTTAAAAAAAAAAAAAAAAAAAAGGTAAAATACTAGAACCAACAGCTTAAGCCAAAAGGCCTTTGTTGGCTCCCATCACAGGTAAGTCAGGGGAGGAGCTGGCCTGGCTGGAAGCTGGAAGGAGGATTCCAGCAAAGAATACCTTGAGCGCTGCCCGTGTCCCCCTTCTCTGGCCTCTTGCCTTTGGCTTTGTGTGGGAGAAACTGAAAGTCAGTTCTTTCTGCCGCCAGGCCTGAAATGGGTGGTCTGTGTAGAATGAAGGGCTCTCCAGGGCTCTCCCTTGAGTCTGGGGACCCTGAGTGTCTGCTTCCAGTCCTCCCAGGGTGGCTCACTCTGCCTTTGGTTTTCTAAAATACCCCTGTGTGTATAGGGTCAAGGCTCCTTGTTTGCTGAGCATGTTCACGCTGATCACTTTACTTGCAAGGAAAGTCTGGGCTCACACAGTCTCCCTGGGAGGTGGTGGCTTAATCCCAAGCCTCCCCGCCTGCCCTTGAGGGGGAACTCTCCAGGAAGGAGAGAGGTGAGGGGCACAGACACATGCCCCAGGTTCCAGCTTTGTGACCCCCCGGGGAGTGGCCTGGTTCTCTGACTCCAGGCCTGGACCAGATCCCAGGAGTGACTGCCAAGAGCCTGGGATGGAGTGTGTGGGGGAGTGTCAGAGTAGGCAGAGAATTGGAGTATTGTGCAGCAAAGCAGCATCTGGTTTGGGCTCAGAAGTTTCTGGCAAATAGAATTAAGTCACCCCTTCCCCTGAGTATTTGCAGCCCGTTGGGGCTGAAAAGCTGCCCAGGAAAAGTGATATGAACCTAGTCCATCCCTTGGGCTCAGGAAACTATGGCCCACCCGAGTGCCCAGGGCAGAGCCGACAGAGGTAGCTCCAGGAGCCTGACTCCAGAGCGCTGGGTGCACCACTGCGGTACTTGACAGTGCCTGAGGACTGAACAGCCGCCCTCTGGGCCCCTCAGCATCCCAGCCGTTGAGACTAAACACATCAAGACTGTGCTGTCCACTTCACAGGTGACACTCGGCAGCCGCCTTCCCGTTCCGCCAGCTGTAGGGTACAGCACATCCCAGCTCTGAGAGAGCTTCCGACACCAGAGTCCCAGAATCTTGGAGCCAGAGCTTCCTGGGACTGCCGAGTGGGGGCTCTGGATTCAACGGGACCACGTGAAAAACACGGAGAGTGAAGGAAGTCCTTGGGAGGGGGACTTCCTGCTGTCAAGGGACACTTTGGTCTACCCCCTCTGAAGCCTCCGGTGGGCTGAGGAAGCAGCGCTTCCATACCCTGGGCCTACTGGCTGGTGACAAGGAGGGGGAGATACTCTGAATTTGGAGGTTTCACGGCCAGGTTTCGTGAGCAGTGACCTCCACCCGACCACAGCCAGGCTGGAAAGATGACGCGATCCCATTTCTACATTTTTTTTTTTAAAAGATTTTATTTATTTATTTGACAGAGAGAAATCACAAGTAGATGGAGAGGCAGGCAGAGAGAGAGAGAGGGAAGCAGGCTCCCTGCTGAGCAGAGAGCCCGATGCAGGACTCGATCCCAGGACCCTGAGATCATGACCTGAGCCGAAGGCAGCGGCTTAACCCACTGAGCCACCCAGGCGCCCCCCATTTGTACGGATTTGAAGGAAATTTCTTTCTCCAGGTTTTCTGGTAGGCTGAGCACTGGACTCGTTTGGAAGAAATGCTTGGATAAGTCCTTCAGGGTGCCCATTGGATGAGGAGCAGACAGGAGCCCTGGGTCTCAGTAGTCTGCCTTCCCAGGAATCTGGGTGCTGGCCCCAGGACCTTTGTCTCTGAGCATGGAGATGGGTGTGAGCTGGTCTGTTCAAGGGATGGCTGAGCTCAGGTGCCCTGGCAGAGAAGGGGATTTGGAGCCAGGCAGGGAGGGAGCCCGCAGGGTGGGGGTGCCACTCTTGGAAAGGACAGTGACGCTGGCCCTATCAGCAGGGCATCTGGGGGCCAAAACATCTAATGGAGGCGAATGGAGGCAGGTTGTTTATGGTGGAATAAGCGATGACCCTTCTCCCCTTTTCCCACTGTGATAAAAGCAAGCATTTTGAGTTGACCACCTGCTGCTACGGGTTTCAACTACCGCTGACGGGAGAGCAGAAACTGTGCGACCAAAAAAAAAATAAAATAAAGAAACCGTGCGACCAGCATCTGGGATGCATCAGTCAGCAGAAAGTTGTATCTTCTTTGTTTCCTCCTTCCTTCCTCCTTCCTGATGGCGGGAATGCAGAGGGATTGTTTGAGGCTCAGGATAACCATGTGGGACCTTAATGTGAACCTGGCAAGGACTCTACATTGGAGCCATGTTAGTCTGGTGGGGCCAGCATGACAAATGAGCACAGACTGGGCAGCTGAAAACAGTAGTGTATTTTCTCACGGTCCAGGAAGCCAGTGGTCTGAAATCAAGGGGTCGGCAGGGTTGGTTCCTTCTGGAAACTGTTTCCTAGCTTCGGGTGGCTGTGGGCCACCCTTGGCTGGCGTGGCTCATAGGGACACCCTTGGGTCGAAGGCCTCCCCCTGCTACAGTTTGACCTCGTCTTGGTTACCTCCGCAAGGATCCTATTTCCAGAGGAGGTTACATTCTGAGCTCCTGGGGGGACATGAATTTTGTGGGGGACATGATTCAGTCCAGTACACAGCACAATAAGAGAGAAGGAAGATGGGGGCCCTGTGTGTGTGCCCCAGGCCAGCCCTGTGTGGCCCAGCCACAGACCTGAGCAGCAGCAGGAAATGAGTCTCTCTCCTGTTGGAGCTGCTGTGGCCTCAAGTGCTGGGAGATCTGAGGTCACATCTAATCTAGCCCCTGGGGACCCTTGTGCCACTCGCACACTTCTCTGTGGGGTGTTTGCAGGTGGGGCACTTAAAGGGAACCTGAGCTCTCTTTAGGGTTGGGCACAGAGTTGGGGGGCGGGGACCAGAGGGCCTGGTTGCTGGAGCCCAAGGAGAAGGATCCACTGATGTCCCTGGGCCGGCCTGTTTGCCCGGCAGCACTTCTGGCACTGAGCACTCTGGTGGAGGTCGGAGGAGCAGCCAGGGCATGGACCCATGCGGTGGTGTCCAGGGAAGGCTTGGCGTGGTGGTGGGCTTGGTGGTGTCCTGGCAGTAGGGAGCATCAGGAGGCAGGTGCCGCTCAAGGACCTGGCTGCCCTGGAGGTGGGGGAGCTCTGTGGTCCCTTAGCTGTCTCTGTTGTGCCCTCACCCACCCCAGTCCATATGGTCCCACACTGTTCTTTGACCTCCTCCATGCCTGGCACTGAGGGAGACAGAGGTTCCAGGACCCTGTCCTCAGCCCAGGCTCTCAGGGGCCCAGCAGGCCACAGTGTGTGCTCTGCCCATCCAGTCACACTGACCAGCTTACCTCGAGGTCAGCGGGCCTGCACAGCCTGTCCTCAGCACTCGGCCTAGAGCAGGTCCCAGTCGGACCTGGCAGTCGGACCCTGCCTGTCATGTCTGTCCTGTCTTGACCCAAGGTCAAGGCGTACCTAGAGGGGGTCCAGCAAAGAGCCACAGATCCCCATTTCTCTGGTGGCTGCAGGGCTAGGCTCAGGACAATCCGTTTTGGGGGAGCGTAACAGGGAGCGGAGGGGGAGGGTAGCCCAGCTGACTGCTGGAACCCAGGCTTACTTCGATGTGATCTGGACCTGGGCTTCCACGCACAGTGGGATTGGGCAATCACCACCCTGTCCAGTGCCTCGGTTTTCCCCTTCAGCCTGCCTGTGAGGATCCTTCCGTGGAAGAACAACCACAAGGCTGGGAAGTAGTCATTTTTGCTTCCAAGAACAGCTGGAGAAGGAGGTACAGAGGCAGGTCCTCCTCAGCCTTCTTCCTGGAGCTGGCCCAGAAGTGCCAATGGAGTGCCAGGGCCTGGGGGGGTGGCCGTCCCTCTGGGAAGGTGGGGGTTCTGGCTGGCCCACTACTGAATCCAGGGGTGGAGGAGCACTATGGCAGTGTGTCCCTGAAGCATACCTTGTGCTGGATCCCAAAGCACCTCGAATCTAAGCTGTACAGGTCTTTAGAAGGCCAGCTCTCAGCCCAGGCCAGCTGTGGCTACACAGTTTCCTAAGCAGACCTCTTGGCATGTCCACTAATAGCCCCAAACCCAGGACACAGGTCTGGGGAAGGAGCCAAGGCAGGGACAGACTTCCCTCCCTGACTCAACCCTCCACCCCACCATCTTGGCCTCAAGAACCCTCAGGACTCTAGTCTGTCGTCACATTTTCTGGAACCATCTGTGTCATGGAAATGTGTGTGTACCTGTCTGGAGGAAAGTAACAGGGGTTGTAGACAGCCAATGTTCTTGCACTTGGAAGGCTGGCTGGTTCTGGATCCTCTCATCAGGGGCTCCAAGGGCCAGGGGCGGAGTGGAAGCCAAGCTCTGGGAGGGGCTCTCTCCTGGGGGGCTGCTTGGCTCCCAGGCCTCCACAGCTCCCACTCACTCACTCCGGGAATCTGGGAGAGCAGCAGGCACCAGCCGGAAGAGCCCATTCATTTTCTCTGCTTACTTAGCCCTCACATGTCCTTATAGGGTAGAGGCTGCCGATAATGCAGGCTGCAGAGGCTAGGCTGCTGGGAGGAACAGACTGGTGAAGAACTGCCCCCCCTTAGGGGGGCTCCCCGTTGAGGTGGCCCCACTGCCCTGAGTGGCGAGTATCCATATTTCCAGGCACCCCCTCGACTCACATATTTTGTAATATCCTCCTTCGTGTCCTAAAATGAAATTTCCAGATAATATAACCTACTTACCCCCATGATTTTAAAATAATCATTATAATGCCCTAATTGTAATAAAAGGAAAAATCAAAGGAAAGCCACTTATTTAAAAAAAATAATCTGTTTCCATACGTAAGGACTTGGGGGAAGCTACACAAGGAGACATTGAAAGAAATCCAAAGCTCGTGGCCTGAAGGCGGCCACTGCCACGCGACCGGCCCATGTGTGCAACTTGGTTTCACTGCTGGGGTGGCCATCTTTGATGTGGATTTGCAAAATGAAGAGCAGTTCTTCACCAAGAACAGGAACAGCTCTTGGTAAAGTTCTGCACTGGATCAAGGCCTTATCCCTGCCACACACTGCAGGATGTCTGGTGTGGCAGGTTCCCTAATCATTGTAAACCGAAAATGCCCCCCACCCCCCACACACAATGTGTGACAGGCCTCCCTCCCTTGGTGCAGTTAGGCCCCTGCTCTGAAACCCCCTGCTCTAGGCCATGGGAGTGGACAGCATAGGAATATGAATCGACCAAGTCCAGCCCCAGGAACTAGGATCTAGTGTGGCAAGAACATAGCTCCTCTTGAAGTGCTCTTTGGGTATCAGATGGCCCAAATTTAAGCCTAAGTGACTTGCTTTTTGCTTACACACAAGACGAGAACTTGTTGCTTGTGGAATTTCAAAGTCTGGAAGGAGAGGCACAGCTGGATTCAGGGATCACCCAATGTCCCTTGGAGCCGCCTCTCTGCTTGGCGCCTCTCTGGGTGGGCGCCATATTCAGGCCACATCAGAAGTGGAAGAGAGAGTGGTTCCCAAGTATGGAACAGACCTGGCTGGGGTTGCTTGGGATTGGCCTGACGTGAGTCATGGCTTCTTCTCTGACCCAGTCACCGTGGCTTGTGGACGGAGGGTGCTGACTCAGCATCTGGGCTGAGCCCTAACCTCAAGGAGAAATGAAGATACAGGCATCCGTTACCAGAAGGAATGCAAAGCGTGGTTGGGCTGCGCAGCTTCTGGAAGTTCTCTAGAGGATGGGCAGTAAATGAGGGAAAGGTCTTCTCTGCTCTTCTCTAATGTGGTATCAAAGTAGGAGCTAAATCCGGTCATTGACAGATGGGATTTCCACAGTTTGGTTTGGGCCCCCTGGCTTCCTCTCCAGTGTAGGGCTTTTCCATATTCCTCATTAGTATCAGCTCGACCACCTAGAGCAGGACTCTTTTGAAGCAGAGGCTTGAGACTGTGAAGGGACCAAGCACAGATGACATGTCCCCCATTGGGCCTGGATTAGACCTTTACAGACTCTAAGCACTAAAAAGATTATGGTGCTTCCACTTACCCCCTTCCTTGCCCTCATTAGAAATAAAAACATCTCTAAGCCACAAAATAAATGGAAGGAAGCCTAACAATTTATTAATTTTTTCCGTAGAGACTATTTCATCTACATGTTGATCAAATTACTTTAAGACAAATGGAATGATTTTGTCCAGGACCTCTGCTATGTTGGCTCGCATGTGGTGGGAAATCTGGTGCTGCTGTCCCTCCCTGACCTGAGAGTCCCCTTGCTGTCCCCTGGCTGCTGGCTGAGGTGTTAGAGCCTGACTGCGGTTCCCGAGAACCCTTGAGAGAGAAGAGGCTGGGGTACCCATGTTCAGGCCGCTGCGGGGTCGATCTGAGCCCGGGAAAAGCCAAGGCTGGGACCGCCCCAAATGGCAGCTACTCACAGGCTCTGTAAAGAGAGACCCAAAGGGATCCTGGGGACCACTGCAGGACAGCACTCCTACTTTCTGCCACTTGGTCCATTGGTTTGGTTTCTAAGGACCTTTCTGTTGGGGAGTACATTCTGTCTCTAGGTATGTTCACACTCTCCCACTAACAAGGTCCTGCATTACCCCTGGAGACATCCATTGCCTCGTGGAGGGGTGGGGGTGGAGGCGGGGTTTTGCTGATGGCTGGGCTGTTGGGAGGGGTCCTCACTATCCTGGTATCCACACCACATTGAAGTGGCAAGGGGACACCGGCCTTTCGGAGGCAGCTTGGTATAGACCAGTGTTTCTCAGTGTGGTCCCAGGTCTGTTGGTGTCACAGTCATCTGAGTCTGAGCCAAACTTGCTGGATTGTGAGTTGGAGTCCAGAGCTGCTGAATCACTGCCATAATAACTAAAATACAAGCGGAAGCCAAAGCAACAAAAAAAAGAGACAGAATTTGTAGTCACATGTATCTGTGTTTGAGTTCTAGTCTCTTAACTTACGAGGTACCCCGATCCCCTCTAAGCCCCATTTCCTGTGGATAGTAATGTATTTACCTCACAGTAGAATTGTGAGGTAACAAATGGCGATGTGAATGAAGTGAGTACTAAGTTTAGCCCCTGGCACACAGGAGCAAAACACAGGTTTTCCGTGATCAGTCCATCTGCCTGTCCACCCATCCATCTAATACTTACGGAGTGCCTGCAGCGAACCAGGAACAGCTCTAGGCACCAAGCATACATCAATCATCAAAAACTAGCCCCTTGCCCTCATGGAGCTTACATGCTAATCATGTGTAAGGCCACGGAGAAAAATTAGAATCACCAGACTCCCCAAGCTAAAGCAATTATAATTAAAGAAGTATTCAATCGGAAACCAGTGGGCATTATTTATCAAACACGGTGACAGGGACTTTGGGAGATATTTGGATGTTTGCCATTAAGGAGCTTATTTATAGACTGGCTGGGAAACAAGCATCCTACAAACACAGGAAACCACCAGTGAACAGCAAATGTTGTTCTCGCTAACCTTGTGGTGGGCATGCCTGAGAACTGCTTGGAGGAGAGACTGATTAGTGAGGCTGGCAGTGAGTGTAAAGGAATAACCCCTCCCCCCTCTCCCCAGGGCTCTAATCCAAGAACGGAGGAAGGAATTTGTTTAGGGACCCATCACCAACCCTTATTTTGGACAGGCTAATTTATACCCACCATAAGCCGATAGCCTTTGATGCTTGTAAACCTCTCAAATCTTTAGAACATGAATCAGGGCTTCTGAGAGATCATGGCACAAGAGTCAGAGGCTGCTCATACCAGGTCATGGGAATATGACTTGATGGGAAACTCTTTATCTCTGTCCCCACTCTATGTAATGCCCAAGATCTTTGAAGGTAATTATCTCCTGGATGCAATTTTATTATCAACAAATAACCCACTGATTTGGAAAACATTGAGAGCATGCACCAAAGGAGCTGCCCAGAAGCCAGCAAGCAGATGGGAAGTGTCTATCAACAGGGGGCTGTGTGGTAGAGCCTCTTGGCATTAGACACTACTACTTTTGGATGACCTCCAGAGAGCCAACAGACACATGAAAAGATGCTCAACATCACTCAACATCAGGGAAATACAAATCAAAACTACAATGAGATGTCACCTCCCACTTACTGGAATGGCTAAAATGAACAACACAGGAACCAACAGATGTTGGTGAGGATGCAATGAAGGGGGAAACCAACCCTCTTGCACAGTTGGTGGGAATGAAAACTGGGCAGCCACTGTGGAAAACAGTATGGAAGGTCCTCAAAATGTTAAAAGTAGAACTTCTCTAGGACCTAGCAATTGCACTACTAGGTATTTGACCAAAAAAATAAAAATATTAATTCAAAGGGATATATGCACCCTGATGTTTACAGTGCATTATCTATAATAGCCACATAATGGAAATAGCTCAAGTGTCCATCAGTTGATGAATGGACAAAGAAGATGTGGTATATATGTACAATGGACTATCACTCAGCCATAAAATGAATGAAATCTTGCCATTTGCAATGACTCGGATGGAACTGGAGGGTATTATGCTAAATGAAGTCAGTCAGAGAAAGACAATTATCATATGATCTCATTCATATGTGGAATTTAAGAAACAAAACAAATGAACAAAGGGAGAAAAAAGATAGAGAGAAGCAAATTGAGAAACAGACTCTTAATTATAGGGAACAATCTGATGGTTACCAGAAGGGAGTTTGGTGGGGAAAAGGGGGGAAATAGGTAATGGGGATTAAGGATGATCTTGTGATGATCACCAGGTGTTATATGCAAACGTTGAATCACTATATTGTACCCCTAAAACTAATATTACACTGTATGTTAAGTGGCATTTAAATAAAAACTTAAAAAAGAAAAAAAGGAAAATACTGCTTTTGCTGACAATCCTTTTCTGAAAAGGTGCAGTGGCTTGAGTATGGAGGAGGGCACAAACCAGGACCAGACTCTGGATATAGGATAGGCAAAGAAATGGCTGTTTGCCATTTGTCTGTTGCCCCTTTGGATCAAATAAGGCCAGAAAATTAATAGGCCAGACCAACTTCACGGAAGTGAACTGGAGACGTGGTGGTACAGATGGCTCCTGATGTTGAACAGGTCACGTCACTGTTATGAGTGTCCTTGTGTGTAAAATGAAGGGTTATGCCATACTGTTCTGATTCAACCAAATTTAGTTAAGGCCTCCTTAAGTGCAAAGCTCTTTAATACAGAAGATCTCAAGATAACAGCATCTTCCCCTAGGGTGGTTGGGAGGAATGAGTCCGTCAATACTTGCGGTTCTCAGCAGTGTCTGGTGCGTAGTAAGGATGTCCTAATTAGCCATTATCATTTAATGCCTGTAACAACCTTGAGGTGAATGTCATTTTTTCTGTACAAATAAGAAACCACTAAGGGACAAGATCAGGATATGAACCAGCCTGAGGCCCAAGTCCACATTCTTCCCATTAATGCAGTTTGGCTTGGAAGGGCCCTTATGTCTTTTAATTTTAACAAAGCAGAGGATAGAAAACAAGTTTGAACTTTAGAAATAATCATGCTCAGTACCTTCTAAGAGATTTTCTGTGGAAAGTAGAAGTGCTGTCTCATTTATGATGAGAATAAGGCGGTTGGGGAATGGTTTGGGACAAACACAAAAGCTGCTTTGCCCAGGCTCATTTCTCCTCATCTCCTCACAGTGATAGATTCGGAGACAAATCTTCCCTACACACACAAAGAAAAGCCCGGGTTTTCCAAGAATAAAACAATTGAAAAAACAGTCCCTAGCAGGAACGTTTAATCATTGCAGGAGAGGAATGGGAAGAGACATTTATAGAGGCCTAGAGAAGGCAGCTCCAAGACAGATGAATTAATCACCAATCACTCCAGTGAATTAATCCCCTCTTATATACTCATGGATTCTATCCCAATTGTTCTGCTAGTGCTCAGTTGTGGCTCTTAACCATTCTCAATACAGGCAGTTGATGAATATATGATCACGCTCTGTGTGCTAAGGTGTATTATGAAGGTAAGCAAGACAAATGAGGGGGAAAACAAGTCAACAGGCAATAAATGATGGTGTGGTAAGGACAACAGAGGGCAACACTGGAAACTGGGGAAGCAGAAGGAAGAAACTAGTCCTGCTCTGGCGAGGGAAATTGGGGTGGATTTCTTGAGGCAAGTCTCTATAAATCAAGACCTAAAGAACTAGTTAGTAGATTAACCGGACCTAGAGGGAGAGGTGGGAGTGAAGAGAGAAGGGTATTTCAGGACGAGGGACTGATATGTGCAAAAGCGAGGAGGTGACAAAAAGCCTGGATCGCGGGAGAAATTGGACATGGTTCTGAGCATGAGGTGGGAGGAGTCAGGTGAGGAGAGGCTGGAGAGGTGGGTCGCAACTAAAGCCTCGCACAGTTTTGTACACCAACTAAAGAATTTGGGCATTATGCAACAAAACTACTGAGAAATTTTAAGCAGGAGATGAGTATGACTTGCACTGTAGAAAGATCAATTTGGAGAATGGATTAGAGTGAACTAGGTCTAGAGGCTGATGGAGAGTTAAGGGCTTGAACCAGGGGTAGTGACCAGTGGGGAGGAGGGTAAATGAACAGGAGAGATACTTGATACTTAAACATTTGAACTACCAGATGGAGGGGTTGTCATTAGCTCCAAGCAGAGAAGGCTGGGTGTGCTCTGGATATTCCGTTTCTAGTGCCTGTGAGGCTCCTGAATGGGGACGCCCAGTGAGTGGCTGGATGTGCATGTCCGGAGCTCAGGTGAAAGGGAAGGGAGGAATGTGGACGGGGGAGCCATCTGCACAAAGACAGTGGATGAAGGTGTGTGATAGATGGGGTTGCTTAGAGAGTGGACCACCTGAGAAGACCAAAGACCCAATTCTGAGAGGGCTGGAAGCTCAAAAGCAATCAGAGGATGTGGGACCTGCCAAAGAGCCCAAGAATCCCTGCACAAAGAAATGTTTAAATTAAATTTTTTTTTCAATTTATATTAAACGAAGAGACCAGTCAGAGACAGAAGGAAAAGACTTGCTATTGATGCCAGAGAGAGGATGCCAGCCTCAGTAGTCATTTAACTGCAGAGGGGTAGGAGAAAGACTGGATTCTAGTATTAAGCCCAGTCCCAGAAATCGATTTCCTTTCATTTGGTTTCCTCGCTGTGCATCCCACCTGCCTTCAAGTCTGAAAGCATAGCACAACATCACCTGGGAGTAACTGCTGCCACATTCCCTTCTGTTCTTCCGGCAAATGTGCCAATCCTCGCTCCTACCTGG
Organism: Mustela nivalis; assembly: GCF_964662115.1. NCBI lineage: Eukaryota > Metazoa > Chordata > Mammalia > Carnivora > Mustelidae > Mustela > Mustela nivalis. The sequence goes on along the minus strand of NW_028134757.1, from coordinate 6,152 downwards.
TCTTCACATGGGACTTTATTTCACCCTGCTCCTTTCCACCTTAGATTGCTTTGCTCCTTGGTTATCTCTCAGTGCTACGCCTATCTAGGAAATCTTCCAGAGTAACGAAAGTCATCAGGAAAACAGTCTCATCATAGCCTGATCCAAGTGGCCATTTTACTTTATAGCTTACATTTTTTTTTGGAGCTATAACTTCAATATTTAAGACCAAGTTACAAAGTTACTAAGACCAGTATAAACAAATTGTACTGTTTACCAGTAACCAGTGCTGACTTCTCCCTGAAGTTCAGTCTATTAGTATGGAAGGAATTTAATGACTTTGGCCAGAGGCCAGTGAATGTACCACCTCTCCCAGACTACTAAATTTTGGACAGTGACATCATTGAGAGACTTCTGTTTTATAAACATTTCATATATTAAGGGAAATGTTAAGAGATAACTCTGAAATGCAAGCAATGTTAAGAGCTTGAACAGGAAGGACATAGCTAATGACAGGCTAGGAAATGAGATAATCTCTTTTATAGAATCATTTGATATTGAGGAAACAGGAATTTACAAAGGAGGGGATACAATGAAATTAACCAATGAATGGTGCCATCCTTTGGGATTAGTAACCTTTAGACCTGGACCAAGCAACAAAGCTGTGGTGGATGTTGTAGTAGGGTGGATCTATCTGGGCACTGGTTTCCTCTAACGAGCTTTTCCCCCACAGACTCAGAAGGCTATATCCTAAATTAAAAAGTAGAAGGATCAAGGTCAGAATAAAGAACCATTCATGTATAAATGCTGGAAATAACCTACTTTTATTTTACATGATTTAAGTCCAAAACAAAAAACCCCACCAAAGCCCCCAAATCTAGCTCTTATTGCTATGTCCTAGGGTACCAGAGGTCCCCTTTCATATGCCAAGAACATGGGAAGGGGTAGTTGTCAGAATAATGACCTTGTCTGCTTATTTCAAGAGCCCAACATCTAAAGCCTGATAATATAGAAATCAAAATTGTACTTGTCAAAACTCATCAAATTGTATAGAGTTCAAATTTTTGCATTATTGTATTTAAATTATACCTTAAATAGCACACGGCAAAAGAGGGTAGGAAAAGAGAGGATAAAAAGAACACATTATTAAATCCTGTGGCTAAATGATTTTGTGTCTGTTGTCGTCCTCAACAGGGTCAAAGGCAGGAAACAACAGGCAAAGCCTATTCTTAAATAATGCTTCTGAGCTGCCTAAACAGACATTTCCCTTGGACCACTAAAGGGACTTCTTCAGTAAATGACAGTACCCTATGCCCTCAATCTGATTTTAAAAAACTGGAGAGAATTCTTGGGAGTGAAGAATAAGGGTTGATTTTTTTCTTATTTTTTTCCATTATTTTTCAAATAATCTATGAACTAGTTTAACTTTTTCAATATGAAAATCATGCATACTCATCCCAGCAATTAAGGATTTAGCTCTCCGGGTTTAGGCATTTCATGGTGGTGGTGGGGGGGAGGGTATTAGGTCTACTTATTTAAAACTGAGGCTGAAAAACAAATTAAAAAGTCCTTGTCCATCTGGAGATTTTAATATATTTATTTGAAAACCAAGTTCTGTGAAAGAGCACACTAAACAGTCATATATCTTCTCTTCACCAAAGACTTGGAGACAAGGTTCTTCGAGTCAGCGCAAAGGCAATGGTACATGCAGTGAGTAGCAGGTCTCAGCATGGATTTCTTCACAAGCATCTCCAATACAGGCCTGGACAATCATCTTCAGATGAGCAATGAGATCCTAAGGAAGTGGGAAGGGGGAAAAACTAGGGTTATCCTTTGTTTAAAAGAAAATTTTTTACCACGAGCTGTCGATGTCTAAAACTAGCCCCTAACTCTGCCTACGCAGTCCTAACACACCAGTGTTTGGTAAGATGGACTATGGTTTTTACACTCCTACTAGACTGAATATTTTATCCTTTTGAAAATAGTAGGAATCTAATTTCTGGGACGCCTGGTTGACTCAGTTGGTAGAGCATGTGACTCAATCTCAGGGTTGTGAGTTGGAATCCCCATTGGGTTTAGAGTTTATTTAAAAAAAATCTAATTTCTAATTAAAAACTTCTAAGCCATCTTGAGGTTAACTGCCTTGAAAGACTTAATCAGGGGGTTTTCAGTAATGTATGGTCAAAGGCTTGAGGGGGCTAATGTGAGTCTGTTCAGTTCCACACAGAGACTGAGTGCTTATGGTATCAATACCACCATGCGCTGCTTGGGTAAAGCTTGGGAAACCATCAAAGGCCCAAAGATAATTTTCAAAGCAATTTTACATAGACAGAAAGTTAGTATAAATCTCCCCCTCTCAATCAAAGGTCCAAACACTTTTGGGGGCTTGAATATATTTTCCTACTAATGGCAGGGTTTCTGCCTTAATATTTATCTGAGATTTCTGTAAAAGCTTTCATTAATTGCTAGTCAGTGTGTAACGCTCATGGTCTCATGGTGCTAGATTTACAGCCTGGCATTTAAGTAGAAGAAAAGGATACATTCTTATTGTCTGACAATAAATATGTACTAGAGTGAGAAAACATTGATTAATAGTTTATATGCATCTTCAAATATGTGATGACAATTTCATAACATTATTCTAATTTTTTGCATCTAAAGACCTACTTCAACACTGTTAGAACATTGGCATAATTTTTTTCAACTGGGTGAAGCTCTGTTATATGTTCTAAACTGACTCCGAAATACTTTTAAGCACCATGTCTTACCACATTAGATGTGTGATATAGCTTCAATGAGTAAATGAATATTAAGGCTTTTAGTCCCAAAAGTATCACCAAAGGAAAGGGAAAGAGAGAGATGGATCAGTGATCCATGGACCAGTGCTGGCCATGAACTCTAACTGATCTATAACAAGGGGCTCACATCAAAGTGTAAATCAACTCTATCATGAGCAAACTGTCATTCAGTTGACTTTCTTGGGAGTAAGGGGTAAGCAAGGATTTTTCAATGAAAGAAGTATCGAGCAGATTGACATTTTAGAGCAAGCTCCCTACTCTCTCACGGACCTATGAGAACAGTTTTTAACTGCTCTGAATAGTACTGGTCAAACACTAGAGGGTAGAGAGTCAAAGGAGAAAGAAAAAGGAACTGGAGGTTATGTATGCTGAAGAAGTCAAAAAGAGGGGAAATTCTAACACCATTTAGGTAAATAGAGATTAAGCACAAAAGGAATGGAAAAAGTGACACGATGTCTCTGCCGAAAACATTTAAGATGTACTGACCAACAGAATTCCTTTGATAAACAATTTTATTTCGCACATACCTCTGGTCCTTAATCATCGATATACTCAAATGGTTCTGGAGGTTCTGGCTCTTGTTCTTCTTCCTCGATTTTTGGGCCATGGGCTGCCACTGGTTCAACCAGTTCCTCCGTGTCTTCACTGGTGTCCTTCAGGATGATGATGCCACCAATGGAAAGCTGTACACACAGAGCAAAGGGTGAAGCAGCACAAACCCCATTCATATTCTCAGACGGCTCCAGAGTGTAGCACACATATTTGTTAAATGGTACCTTAAGACTACTCAGATGATTTGGGAGTAAAGACCTGGCATAGAACTACATTTCCCCAGGCAGCAGCCAGGAAATGCGGGTGTGTGCGCCTGTGTGAAGCTACACCCGTGACAAACTGTTGGGCTGCAAGAAGCGGCTACTAAGACCTTCCTCTTCCATTCCTCCAGTTAGTCTGAGGACTAAATGAGGAAGGCAACAATCGATGTCCACGACAAAGGACAGAGAAACTTCTCATCTACAGGGAATAGTTATAAACTTAACCCAGTGGCAGAACATCACTGTTCCTAACTAAAGACTGGTATTTCCTGCACTGCCTTGACCTGATTGGAGAGAAAGTTTACTTATTTACTTTTATCAATACAGCATCCTAATGTCTTGCTTGCTGTTCGACACATGGTCCTGGACCAGCAGCATCACTATCACCTGGGAGTTTGTCAGAAACACAGAAGACATAGCCCGACCTAAATCTATAGAACTGCACTTAAGAGCCACGGGTGTATGTATGCATACTAAAGTTTGAGAAGCACACTACTCTAACAGATACTTTATTACTCGTGAGAAAACTATCATTTTGGACAAAAAAGACAATCTACAAGTGAAAAGCCAATTTCTCTCCAGTGAGTTCAGAATGACAGAGTGAACAACATAAATATGACAGATATTTCACTTGAACCTACAAATCCTTTATGATACCAGGATGTAGTAGATGGGAAACAAAAAAGAACTCAGTGTAGAATCAATTTTATTAGCCCTCTCCCAAATGTAGCAGAAGTAAATTCACACACCAAACTATTCACCCACCTCTGTGTGTTAATCTTATTCTATTTGCTTGGCTGTGTCAAAGGAAATGGGAAGCTGCTGTCTGTAATTAGATCAGTCAACAGTGGCAGGGCCCATTGGGAAAAACATTATTTCTACCAAAGCAAATTACTGGAAAGGAAAAGAAGCCCAAGCTCATCAGTCAGATGATTCACATATATACAAATAGCTCTGCAGTTCAACCTAATCTGATTTTTACTCACTGGAGCTCTGCCCTGTCCTGCTATAAAACTGGTGTCTTCGTGAGTATCTGTACTATCTCCCTTGTCTTGACACGCATATTCATACACTTTATTTTCTAACTCCTTCCCCTAAAAAGTCTGCTTTCCTTGAAGAGAGCCATTTTATGAATGGACCCTGCCTTTACTACCAATATGCACCTAAGAAAAATCAGAGTACAAGGCCATTGTCCTAATCTTCTACGGTCTGAAAGTTTACCTTCTAAAGGACCAAATAAAGATGAATCATCTTTATTCAAGAAAATAACTATGTTCACAAAAAGGATTTCCTGTATTTGGGAAACAGACAGTTCCAGGTTATAACTGTACTATTTCATGCTCAATTGGAATGAAATCATCCAACTCAAATCCTGCAGTATAAACAACATAAGGAAAAAGCCTTATAGCAACGTGGTTTAGTTTACTTTATTTTTAAAAAAGTAATCTCTACAACCAATGTGGGGCTTAAAACTACAACCCCAAGATCAAGAGTTACATGATCTGTCCAAGTCAGCCAGGTGCTCATGACCTTTTTACCACTGTAAAACCACTGTTGTCTCCAGCAACAATTTTTTTCTTTTCTTTTTTTTTAAGATTTTATTTATTTAGGGCGCCTGGGTGGCTCAGTGGGTTAAGCCGCTGCCTTCGGCTCAGGTCATGATCTCAGGGTCCTGGGATCGAGTCCCACATCGGGCTCTCTGCTCAGCAGGGAGCCTGCTTCCCTCTCTCTCTATCTCTCTCTGCCTGCCTCTCCATCTACTTGTGATTTCTCTCTGTCAAATAAATAAATAAAATCTTTAAAAAAAAAAAAAAAGATTTTATTTATTTATTTGACGCAGAGAGAGCGTGCACGCACAAGCAGGGGGAGCTGCAGGCAGAGGGGAAGCCCAATGTGGGGCTCGATCCTAGGACCCCGGGATCATGACCTGAGCCGAGGGCAGACACTTAAATGATGAGCCATCCAGGTGCCCCAACCATTTTTCTTTTAAAGCATATTTTGTCTGATGTTAGTACAGCTGCTCCAGCTCTCTTTTTGTTACTTGTCGGCATGGGATATCTCCCTATCCTTTTGCTTTTAATCTACTTCAATCTTTGAATCTAAAGTATGTGTATGTTTTAAGATCTTATTTTTTTTTTTTTAAGATTTTATTTTTATTTATTTGACAGAGAGAGATCACAAGTAGGCAGAGAGGCAGGCAGAGAGAGAGAGAGGAGGAAGCAGGCTCCCTGCTGAGCAGAGAGCCCGATGCAGGACTCGATCCCAGGACCCTGAGATCATGACCTGAGCTGAAGGCAGCGGCTTAACCCACTGAGCCACCCAGGCGCCCCAAGATCTTATTTTTTTAAGCAATTTCTACACCCAAGGGTCGGGTTCCAACGTATAACCCCGAGATCAGGAGTTGCATGCTCTGCTGACTGAGCCAGCTAGGTATTCCATAAAGCATGTCTTTAGTAGAGAGCACATAGTCAGATCATTTCTTTTTTATCTGTGCCTTTTAATAGGTGTGGTTAGTCCACTTACATCTGTGATCAGGGCCCCTGGCTGGCTCAGTTTATTGATA